>NC_056744.1:823769257-823844257 GCF_019279795.1 Protopterus annectens
GAGGAGATGGTAAATGATGATTTCAGGTGGTAGAGAGATTTGGGGAGGAAGAGGAGGAGTTTTGTCTTTTTTAGGGTTAAGAATGAGTTGGTTGTTAGATAGCCAAGATTCAGTAAGGTTTAAGGATTTTTGTGTAATAGTAGGTCTGTAGGCTTATCAGCAAAAGAGATGATAGTGGAGTCATCAGCATACTAAATGAGGGAGGACTGGGGACAAGATTTGTAAAGTCCGTTAGTAAACATGTTAAAAAGAAGGGGACCTAGAACTGAGCCTTGAGCGACATCCATATTAATAGAGAAAAAGGGAGAGAAAGTACAGAGCCATTTGACAGGTTGCATCTTGTCTGCAAGGTAGCTGTTGAGCCAAGAGATAGTAGAAATTGATAAGTTTGATTTGGGCTAATCTGGAGAGGAGGATTGAGTGGGAGACAGTGTCAAAGGCTTTAGAAAGGTCTAAAAGAGGCAGGACAAAAGTTTATTGTTATCGCTAGCAAGACAGATAGAGTTGATAAAAGAGATGAGAGCAGTAGTTGTGTATATATATATATATATATATATATATATATATATATATATATATATGTATAGGAAGATTTACTTACATACTGCGGTGGTGGTGCTGTGGTAGCATTGTTGCCTCACAGTAAGACGTTGTCCTGTTCGATTCTCAGCTAGAGTGTCTTCTGTGTGGAGACATGCGTGAATAGGTGTACCTTCGTTGAAAGTTGTGCGTCAGGGCCAGCAACTCGGCACGTAAAAATCTACTGCCAATCATTAGCGGACTGGAGTTCTGCTGTGGCGACCCCTAACTGGGAAAAGCCGAAAGACACAACAACAACAACAACACATGTAAAATATCAATGATTTTCATCCATAGACAAACAATATTGCTGGGCACCATGTACATCATTCTTCTGGGCAGTAGTAAAAAAAGAAAGAAAAATTAACAAGTTATTTTCAAAAATAAAGTACAAAATGCATTAATGAACATTTGGATCTTAAAGCTTCTGAGGGCCAGTCAGCTAAGTATCTTTGGAGATAAGCTTAATAGTGGCTTCTGTCCAGAACCCCACCTCAGCTAAAACTAGTCCTGCTCAGATGTTGGAAGAGGTTTAGTTTGTGTGGGGAACTAGAGATTGTTTGGTCATTTCTTTAACTTCCTCACAATCCTCATAAATGTGAAAAGAAGGTCACTGTAGCTTATCTGGAGGCAGTGAACTGTCTAGGCACATCATATTTGAATACATTACTGTGAGTGTTATTTTTTTCCTTTCATCTCAATCAAACAGCAGACATTTGTACAGTGGATACCTTTTGGGGAGAGGAATAAGGCAGCATACTGTTTACATATGTCTAACAGCAAAAGGTTGAAATGTGCTACCGTGTTCTATTTGTTCTTTCAGTTTCATCCTAGTCTGACATTATAAGGATATATAGAAGGTGGGTGTCATTTGGTGGTAGGATTACAAAGGCATGCTATATGTAGGTATTATAGCAACTACTTAAAATATGATTGTGGCCATTTATGCCTTCCCTTTTATCCTGATCTAATACATGAAGGATACACAGGAGGTGAATTTTTAGGGGGGTAGGGAGATAGACAATATTCCCAGATATAATTTATGTATCTTTGTAAACATTTGTCTTTTCATTTTATTGTAAACTGTTTTATTGTCAGCTTTGAACATTAAGTCTTAGACGGAACTTATTTTTCCTTGAAAGAAAGAAAAAAAGACTGAACTTCTTTCCTTACTCATGATGTTTGTTCAAGTCATCACTGCATCAAAAGCTTGGGAAATGCTAAAAGAACAAGATTAAATTTATTTTCCTAGTCCTGATTTTTGTTCAGGCCATCACTGGTTAAAAATTGTTTTAAAAAGGCTCTGAAATGCACTTCAGAGCATCTACAAATCCATACCTTTTGGGGACCTAGTGGATCCCAAACCCCTGGTTTAATTCAGTTATTTTCTCCACAGTTATTACCATCTGGACTTGTTACAGTGTATTGAAATGATGCAGAAAAAAAAGCTTAAGAGTAAGACAAAATATGAGAAAAGTTAGAAAAATGTCATTTGGATGAAGTGTGGAGACCAAGACAGGGGGCAAACTGGAAACACCAAGGAATGTGTGTGGGAGGGGGGAGGGGGAAGCAAAGGACACCACTTCACATACGGCCAGCTCTGCATATGTGATTTTTGTCTATAAATCTGCAATCTGTTTTGGTCTGACTGTAATACATCTGTGAACTGCACATAAACCTTATGAAAACTGTTATTGTTTGTATTCAGAGATTCAGTAGCAGGGCTATAGAATGTGAAATGTACATATGTGACTAAAAAAATGTACAATTATTATTTTTTATGCTTATTTTTTTCTATACAATGTATAACAAGTATATAAGGATCACAACTGTGCTTCCAACTGTGTTCATCTGAGAAGTATAACAACAATATACATAATATATGTACAACAGGTAAGTAAGACGTGAAAAAAATGTAATTATTTTACAGACCCTAGTGGTAGAGATCATACTGAAAAACTCTGTGATTTTACATTGGTAAAAGGGCAACTACAGTGTTCATGCAATGCTTGCTCTGAATCTGCACATAATGTCATAATTTGTTCTTCTCTTGGGGTTGCTAGCCAGAAATAGAAGAAAAAATCCATTAAATAAAAAAGGACAGAACTAGTTTCTCCAAGACATTACCTCATGGAAGACTTCTAGAAAGTGCTATGGTTTGTGATTCAGTAAGGAGGAAAGGGTTTTGTTAATGGTATGGCTTTTGCTACACATCAATGACAAGACATTCCCCAGGGGTCAGATGAAATGGCCATCTCTGCATAGACTACAGAACTGGTAGCCATCATTATATTGTTTTCCATGTGTTTCCCTGTACTTTTCTAAGTATTGACCAGATTGCTACTCTGTATCAGTGAGCGTTTTTTAATAGCATTTGTGTCTTTGCCTGATAACTGCATAACATTCAGTCAGTGTAGATTAGGCATGGGGACTCCTAAGTTAGATACAGCTAGGAAAGATTTGCTGGTTAGACATGTGCGTCTTTTAGGTATTGTATCTGGACTATATAGACTTTTTTAAATTTTTGAATGCAATTACATATCTCTCTTGATGTGTAAAAGTAACCATTTAAAAAGTTATAATACCAATTCCTACAATGTGGTGACTAAAAGGCTGAAAAGACAGACTTACATATATTAAGTTTGACTTTGCCATTTCTTGGAATATTCTCTTTTCTTCAAGGTACAGTGATTTTACAGTTAATATACATAAGCTCAGGTGTAGGGTCTTCTCCCCCCATACAAAACCAAGTTTAAAGGTGAAAAAGGATCATCAGTATTCACTACTGTCTTTTATTTTCAGTCCTTTTTTCAGTGTTTTGTGATTCGACACTGAGAGTCCTGTCATTTCAACAGAAAGCACATTTAACTTTTAACTTGCACTGTCAAACTTTTTCTTAAGTATTTGTATTTATTAAAAGCCTTGAAAAATGTGACATAGGTTCAAATGGAGATGACAAGAAACACCTGTATAAAAAATCAACCTGTCAAACATTAGTGCGTGCATTTAACACAAAAGTTGGAAATACACATTTAAAAAAAACTGTCATGCATAACAGGTGGGAACAATAACTTCTTGTCATAATGGTTACACTATTTATAGTATCTTGGAATGTAAATGGCCTTACAACTACAGACAAAAAGAAAAGAGCATTGAATTATATTAAGAAATGCAGAGTGCAAATAGCAATGCTGCAGGTGACACATTTGGAAGGAAATGAGCATGTGAATTTGACAAAGAAAGGATTTCAGAATGTATATTCATCAGAATATCAGGGACAAAGGAAAAGGGGAATAATTATAACAATTGCTAGAGGAGCTCCAATGGTGATAGAAGAGGGAAGAATTATAATGATGACAGATTTGTAGTAGTAATGGTTTACTGACAAGGGAGGAGGAATACGCCGGCGTATATTGATATTCCACCAAAATAGTTTTGAAGAAATAATCAGTGTTCAGCAGGAAATATTACTTATAGGCAAGGACTGGAATATGATTTGCAACAGTAAGGGTGTATGTGAGGGAACTAGAAGGGAAATTATAACAAAAGAGGCCAGATTTCTGAAGAAATGTATGAAAATATTTGGTATGAAAAACACAATTTCAGTAACAGGAACTCAGAGAGAATTTATGTATTCTTCCTCAAGGTGTAATAACTGGGCTAGACTAGACAGAAATTGTATTTGACAGGGTCACATGCATTCAACCAAAAGCTTCAACATACATCCAATATCTATTTCAGATCATCCTCCAATAAAAACTAAGATAAAAATGCAGGGTAATTAAGTAAAAATGAGATGGTGGCACTTTCTCAGCTACCTGTTAAAAAGATAGGAATTTAAAAAACGGGTAGTGGAAATTATTCAAAAGTTGTTAGGGAAGATAGACATTTTTTCACAAGTTATAGCTGGCAAGTGGGATAAAATGAAATCGAAGTATAAAAATAGGGTAGAAATAAGACAGAGAAACAGTTAAGAATTAATGCGAATAATTTAGAGGGGCTGACAAAGGTCAAAGTACTGCAGAATATGGGGAATCTCACTGAACAAGAAGAGACACAACTGCAGAGAGCTAAAGAGAAAATAAGGGATTATCTGGATAATAAGTATGAGTTTGGAAAAATTGCTTTTAAGCAATTATTTTTTACAATAACTCCAAAGTACAACTACAAGTAAAAAATGGAAATGGTTGTCACTAAACCTAGAAGCCTATAACAAGAAAAATAACTGGAGATCAAATAGAGGTATTAGAGATACTTTGGAAATGTTATAAAAATTTGTATAAAGCAGAAAAATGCAGTAATCAAGAAAGAACACAAATGGAAATATTTAGGGATGACTTCATTATGCTAAGATTAGAGGTAAATGAGTCTCAACAATTAGCAGTTAAGATAGGAGGAGATAAGATAAAAATAGTGATGTATAATCAATCTGCAAGAAAGTCTCCAGGAACATGTGGTATTCCTGTGGAAGGACGTTTGGAGGGAAGAAAGTGATACAGATCTGGGAGGTGTTGTTTAACAGTATTTTAAAAGGCTGGAAAACTGAAACATCTTGGAAGAAAAAGACCCATCAGACCAAACTTCATATACATCCATTTCAGTCTGAAACTATGACTATAAAGTGTTTATGAATATACTAGCTGAAAGAATGGCAACGGTATTACCAAAATTGATAGATATTGATAAAAGTGGTTTTGTGGAATGGAGGCAAACATTTTACAGCATTAATAGAACAATGATGATTCAGAGAAAATCAGAATGTAAGAAAATACCACTGTTGTTGGTGGGTCTTAATGTAGACAAAGTATTAAATAGTACAAGCTGGGATTCTAAGAGTAGAGCAATGGAAGCATTTGCATTGCCTGATAAAATAATAAGGGTAATCAGCAGGATATATGAAAGACTGGAGGCAAAAATTAAAGTGGGAGGGTTCCTTTCTAGGAAGTTGTATCTGAACAGGTGGACCAGACAGGGATGTCCTCCTTCTCCTTTGTTATTTGCTTTATATTTAGAGTCATTTGCAAAGAAAATAAAGGACCCAGAAATTAAAGGATGTAATTGGTTTGGTAATCAAGAAAAGTTGGCTTTATTTACAGATGATATTATTTTGCACCTGATAAATCCAGAAAAGGACACCTCAGTGTTGTTGAACATTCTGAAACAGTTTCAAGTCATTTTGGGACATACAATTAATGAAGATAAAACAAAGCCTATAGCTGTAAATGATGTACTTACAAATTGGTTAAACAATACCCATATTTATGTGGACACTATAAGATGAAGTATTTAGGAGTATGTATTAAAGTGGCTTCTGTTATTGCAGCTAATGCTATGTGGAAAGAGACTAATCAAAAGGTGACACAGAAACTAGAAGTTCTTGCTTATGGATATGGATAGCAAGATACAAGCAGTGAACA
The DNA here is from genome assembly GCF_019279795.1 of Protopterus annectens. Taxonomy (NCBI): domain Eukaryota; kingdom Metazoa; phylum Chordata; order Ceratodontiformes; family Protopteridae; genus Protopterus; species Protopterus annectens. Next base: position 823,775,254 of record NC_056744.1, read on the forward strand.
TGTTTTAGTCCTTTTGGTTTTATATACAGGTCAGGCATACTTTTATCAATGAGAGGAAAGTTGTAGACAATAATTAATAAAGAGTTGAAGGAATTTATCTAGCAGGAGATGAGAGCAAGAGTTAAGTGGGATAAGTTGATCCTCCCAATAGAACAAGGTGGTTTAGGATTATCTGATTTGAAGGGATATTTTAGAGCTTCACAGTTAAGGCTCTTATAAGTAATACAAGCAGGTGGTTATAATTCAAAGTTGAATCGGATGATGATGAAGTGGGGGGGGATTCAAGAAATAAGGACAGATTGGGAATTTGGAAACAGATCCTTAAGGAGAATAATAACAGCCATAGAAAATATTACATTCATAAAGTAACAGAAAGTATTTTAAAGGACAACAATGGGATTATATTATTAAATGCTCAACTTCTCAGTCATTTTTCTCCCTACTTACTATCCCTGCTATGAATAAACAACAATATGACATTTAAAATATTTTAAATTGACTGTTTCTCTCTACTAGAACAGTACCTTACTGAACAGTGGTGGCTTCACTTTCAAAAAACTTTTATCCCTCTCTGGAAAAGCTTGCTGCAGTCTCCAATTCATTTATGTCATCATCAAGGCCACTGACTACAGGTAGTTTTCTGGCTAATTCCCTCCCCAAACTTAAATCACCACCACAACATCCTAAAAACCCACCCATGCTGTGATGTCACAGCTCCCTGCTCCTTCCCCTACCCATACAGAAAGTAAAGGCTAGAACAAGGAAACAGTACATGAGTCAAGTCTCCTGCAGTGAGCTGTCAATCACAGCAAGTAGTAGCTCAAATTAGGAATAAAACAAAAACGGTTGTAGATAAAAGCCAACGTGCAAAAAATGTCCAAATAAAAAAGGAAAAGGCACCAAGCTAACACACAGTAGACGTTTATTCACAAAAAGAAAGAAATGGTAAGCACTTTCACAACTAACGTTGCTTCATCAGACAACACTAGAAAAACAACCCAATTCTTAAATAAGCACATGTAGAACCAATTAATTAAATTTGACCAATGAAATAAACGTCAGTCAAGTTCTTGACTCTTACTACCAAGACAATATAAAAAGCATAGTCAACATAGAAACTGTTAATATACATAAATAGAAATAAAAACATTGACATAAAAACATATGTAGACATTATATAGAGAACTACTGTGTAACCTAAGTGATTAAATAAATAATAAAAAACCTACTTAAACATATCAAAAAAGCCATTCAAAACTTAAATAAGTGCTTAAGTCATCTAGCCTTTAAAAAGGGGATCAGCCTGTTCAGGGAAGAGCCCATTCTTGGGTGTGGATGTATAGGCCCATAGCCCATGGCTATAATATATATATATATATATATATATATATATATATATATATATTTTTTTTTTTTTTCTTGAGGCCAAGCTTCAGTCAGTGAGTTGTTTAGTGATACATTTGTCTGTACATTTTATATTTCAGCCTGATTGGTGCCAGTGTTGTGAATCATGAGGCCATATCCATGATGGCCATCAGATAATCATGGTCAGTTGGGGGATCTAAGGACCATAGCCCCTATCTGCCATCACATATTAGTGACAGTGATGCAGATACTTTAATTGGACTTAGACTGTAAGGAAGATTTTTTCACCTAAGCTATGTGTATTCTTGCAACCACAAGAATGAATATACAGAGATATAGAATGCATAGCAGTTACTTCATTTCTTAACTAAGTTAGGAAAAAGCAGAAATGAGCTCTAAAGAATGCACTAAGATGCTACTAACACAGTGCAAAACCATGGCAACTTCATATCTCAGTAGGCCCAAAGACGACATGACAGCAACCTTGCATGCAGTTGGAAGGCAGCCCACTAATTTTGTAGGAAGGCTAGCAAGGACAGTGGGTGTGCAACATGCAGAAAAAAGGCAGCTGAATTTATTCCCAAATAATATCATAACCCACTTTACCTGGAGATGAAAAGTTTGGAGCTTGAGACAGCTGAGAGAATGAAATACCCCGAAGTGCAAAGAAAGCAAGCACAAATAAAGGAAAAAAATAATACTGCCAACAAGACAGGGAGTTGCTGATCCTTTGCCATAGGCATGCATGTACTGGGGAAGGAGAAAGACAAACCCTAACTGTCAAGATCAGTTCCAAATTATTTACACAATATAAAAAGGCTTTATTTGAACAGGTTATGTAATCAAAGCCAAAATTATCACAGTGTCAGAGATTTTTTACTCCTTTGCTCACAGGCAAAGAAATGCATGCTGTATCAAAAATGACTGATGCAGACTGTTTGAATTATGATAAAGTGAAATAATGTTTATCAAAATGTTTGCAACTGACTTCTGAAGCATACAGAAATACATTTAGAGTGCATAGAAAAAGGCAGATAACAGTGTGGGTGACTATGTTGCAGAAATAAGCACTTACTTTAATAGGTGGGTGAGCTGATGTCAAATCACTATATTTAAATGCTAGCAGACCTTTTGGTGGTGGAGCAAGAACCCAGTACTCTGCCTGAGAAAAGAGAATTTGGTTGGCAGACTGGGAGTGCAACACCCCTGAACCGAATGGGAGAAAGGGGGAGCCATTATCTTTGATTTAGCTAGCAGGTTATGGCTGACAAGAAAAGGGTACCCAACACTGCACAACTGTATAAGGGAACCCATGGAGTAGCCTAGGACATCATAGCAAGTTCCATAGGCAGATGGCAAACCCACCAGTTATAATACATGCTCAGGTCATGGGGTCAAATATTTGTAGTGTAACCAAACAGGGCATGTATGATACAAATGCCCACAGTGATAACATTGTGAAAAAAAGTCAGGAGGCAGCAGGCAGAGTTAGCAATATGGCAGAGGATGGTTATCTGAAGACAGCTGCTGGTCCACATTGCACAAAGGTCTCGATTTTGTGCTGGTAGAGGTGAAAAAGGTCACTGCCAAGTGGAATACAGCTTCAGACATAACTATTGTTAAGACTGCAATAAATAAAATATACTTGCCTGGGCATTCTGCTCCAGTTATAGTGTTAGGAAGGCCACCATTTCAGGTGCCGCTGGTCAAAGTTTGGCCTGGGAAGACAGCAAGAGAACATACAGGTGGTAATTTCTGATGACACAGCAAATGATATTTTAAAAGAAATGGATTTTGATGAAACAGCACTTTTTATGCACATTGCTCATACCTCTCAATTGTCCCTGTTTTTAAGAAATGTTCCAATTTTTTGGCCTGAGTTACCCCTGCACAAGCTGTCCCTATTTTTAGAGGTATGCCCTTATTTTCAGGCTTGATTCATCCCTTCACATAATTTTCTGAACCCCCCTCATCACATGGGATTTCTGAGGTTGTATAATACACAGAAAACCACACTGCATGACCAACATACTAGTGACAACAATAATGTAAAGGAAGAGGGCACACATTTTAAATGTCCCTTTTCAGAAGCAAAATAAATTATCTTCTGTGATAGAATTTTACAATGCAGTTCACTAAAGCCTACAGGCTTTATACTGTCTCTTTGACAATGTGCTTATTTATCCTTAATTTTTGTCTTTCTCACTTTTTTAAACATGTGCTTCTGAATAGTATCTCACATTCCTACTAGAAGTAGGAAGCATTATGTGCTATTTGCCATTCAAACTGTATGCTAATTAGATGGCCAGATTTTTAGCTGGATCTTCCTACTTTACAAGGACGTTTGTTCCTATCTTCAATGTCTGTAGGTGGAGATGTATGATGTCACTACACAAAGCTAAGCATGGAGACAAACACGTGAGGAAGGCAGCAGCATGGGTGGCAGGGGAGGGGGTCAACCAGTGCCCACACCTTCAACCAAGGCTGGTAATACGGCTATTCTTGGAGTAAGATAGTAGTACTGAGCCTGATTCTGAGCTCTAACTATCAAATCTACTGTGTTTCACTTGCAAAAGGAGAGTTAATTGGTAGTAGTAAGCCTGATGTTGAGGCATTCCTTTCTAAAGATACCAGACTTCCTCTGGAGGTGGAACTAGAAAGGATCACAAAGAAAGAGTTAAGAATCTCAGATCTTAGAACCGACATTACAGAACCTGAGAAGGGTAGCCAAAGAAGCTCCTGATCTTCACCGCTAGGAGTAGTCCATATATTTTGGCAAAGGGTTATTGTACAGAGAATGGACTCCTGAAGAAAGGTTAGACTGAGAAGTGATACAGTAGCTGATAGCATCAGGTTCATACCATTAGTCTGTATATTGGAACAATGGGTCATTGTACAGAGAATGGACTCCTGATGAAAGGTTAAATTGAGAAATTATACCATAGCTGATAATACCAAGGGCCTGCCAATGGGCACTTCTGGCCATAGCCCACAATATCACAATATTCCATTTTCAGGTCTTATGGCCATAAAACATACAAAAAATGGATTATTCAATGAGAAATCCAGCTAGCAAGTACGGCTGGTGCTCGGCAACCAAGCTACTGTGACCAATATTAAGAAAAAAAGCCAGCACCTCGAGTGGTTCCAATACATATAATTTATTATATAAGAACTAGACCGGTTTCAGCTATTCAAGCTTTCATCAGTAGTTGAAAAACACAAAGACAAAGCTGCCCCTTATATATCCATGAGAAAGCAATGACATCACTTCCTGTCAAGGAAGAAAAAAACAATGATTATATCACAATTAATGATTGTAAAATTATGGCATATATAAATCACATACAATATGTGTGCATAGATTTAAGTTGTTCATCAGAGGCTATACCAAACCATCCAATATATAAATTAATGAAAAATAAAAAATAAAAAGTAGAAATATAAGATAAAGCAATACCTTAATGTTATGGAGTGGATGAATATTGTGTGAGAATGAAGACAATGAACACCTGAAGCATAGTCAGTGATGTTGAAATAAATAAGATTTCCACTATGATCAAAAAATCTGGTTTGGTGAGAAAAAACTGATAATGACAAGTGCATGAAATATTAGTAAAAAATTCTTTACATTTTGTCATTAAGCCCTGGTGGGAAAAGCCCACCCAGTTTAATTATCCATATTTTCTCTTTATTGTTAAGGATCTCATGCCATCCTGTTTTGAATGCCCTATTTCCAATGATATTATCAATAATGCAGAAAGAGAATTTGGCCGTGGGGTGCTTTATGGTGTGTCTATATAAAGCATTTGTAGATCTGCAGTTCCTGATGTCCCCCAAATGTTCTGATATCCTTATGCGGAATTGTCTAGATGTTTGACCTACATAGAAAGCCTGGCATGTGCAAGTAGCCAAATAAATAATCCAGTCAGAACTGCAGTTCCCAAAAATTGTCATATCATGTACCTGGTGAGTATTCTTGCTGGTAAAACTTTTTGTTTTGAATATATAATCACAAAAACTACAGTGGCCACAGGGATATGTGCCCACTAATTTGTCTCCTGTTAAGGTTCTCTGTATAGCAGTGTTGTCATGCATAATATTCCTTTTATAATGAGAAAAATAGGAACCCAATGTTTTGCCCTTCCTATAAGAGAAGTAACAACGTTCTCCTAGATAGCCCTCCAAAAGAGGGTGGGATGTGAGTATACTCCAATGTGTGTTGATAATGTTAATGAGATTGTAACTATTCCTTCCATATGTGGTGATAAATCTACATATGTCAGGATTGTTGGATCTAGCTTTGTTCTTATAGATTAATAAGGACTCCCTCGGTAGTGTTGTACTCCATTGTGCAGCAGAACTGATGGCATCCCGGTGATATCCTCTATCCAAGAATCTTTTGGTCAAATCTTCATGATGTCTGTTGAGATCCTGTTCAGAGGAACATATTCTTTTGATTCTCAGAAACTGAGATTTTGGAATGTTCTTGATAATGTGCTTCGGATGGAGACTGTTGGCATGTAGTAGTGTGTTGTATTGTGGAAACTTACGATGAACAGATGTTTTGAGTGTATGATCCGGTTGTCATTGTAAATAGACATCCAGAAAATGAATGTCATTCAAATTATATTCCACGGTGAATTCAGTCCCCCACATATTTCCATTGAGATGTTCCATGAATTCTTGGAGATATTCCGGACCTCCTTTCCATACAAGCCAACAGTCATCCAGATATCTCCTCCAGATATCTATCTCGGGTAGATACACATTATGCAATTCATCATAAATTATATGTTCTTCAATATAACCCATGTACAGGTCTGCATATATAGGTGCAAAAGAGGCCCCCATGGCCGTACCTTGTATCTGCCAATAGCAGTCTTGTTGAAAATAAAATACATTTTTAGTTAGGACATGCTCAGCCAAACATACAAGTAATGTGTTCATTCCAGGGGGATAAATGTTAACTTTGTTTAACCAAAATTCCAGGGCCATCAGTCCTGCCCAATGTAGAATACTGGTATACAATGATTTCACATCCAAGGTGTATAGAAGCCAACCAGGTTCAAGTTGTGTATTGGAGACAATTTGTAAGAATTCCGTTGTATCCTGAATCCTGGCTCTGATACAGGATAATAAAGGTTTCAGTTTTTCAGTCAAAAACATGGACAGGGGTTCCGTCAAGGATCCAATCCCAGATACAATCGGTCTTCCTGGTGGTTTATCGATGGATTTATGAATTTTAGGCAATAGATATAGGTATTGTTTAGCAGGATCCTTAACCATAAGATGTTTTTTGGTGTTGGTAGAAATAATCCCAGTATCAACTGCTTCTTGTAGAAACTGATCAATTTCTTGTTTAAAAGTAGGTGTAGGGTCCGTGCTCATTTTCATGTAATGATGATGGTTGGACAATTGTCCATTAGCCTCATCCCGATAATAATCGGCGTCCATGACAACGACTGCACCCCCTTTATCAGTAGAGAGTATAACTATATCCCTGTTGTTTTTAAGTTTTGTTAAAGCAAGTTGTTCACTGTAAGATATATTATTTCTTATATTGTCTGATCTATTGGAATGAAAATGTAAATCTTTCATGACCGCCTGTTGAAATACTGCAACGTGTTTATCCATAGGGGGGTTAAAGGTGGATTTGTGGAATCTAAATTCAGTAGATCTTTGAGAAATATTAGGGTTATCCTGTTGTTTGAAAAATAGATGTAAATTAATTTTTCTACAAAACTCTAATATGTCAGTAACATGTGAGCTTTCGTCAATGAAGAAACCAGGAATAAAACCCAAGCCTTTATTCAATGTAGAATATTCCTCTGATGACAAATTGTATTTCGATATATTTAACACATTTTGGTTAGATTCCACTATTTCACTACTGAATGAAAGAGTTCCTCTAGACTTTTGACCCCGATGCTTTCTCCCTCCCCTATGTGTCCTGCCCCTAAAGGGCTGACCATACTTCTACCTCTTTTATTATGTGGTGATTCACCCATACCAGTTGATTCATTGTCTGTTGTGGAGGACTCCTCACCAAAGGTGTTACTGGAAGATCCTGATTTTTTGAGAATTGATCTTGGTCTTTTCTTACGCACAAAAGTAAAGCTTTTAGTCCCTTGGGCAAATCTCACACCTTTATGGGATTCAAATTGTCTACCCTTACTGTAATCCTCTTTGTCCCTAGCAAACTTATGTAATTTTTTGGATTTGAGATTATTTTCCAATGTAGTTAGTTCTTTGGATAGTTTGTTCAGACTACTTTGGAAAATATATAGGGTACAGCATTTAAAGACTAAACCCTCCTATCTACAGATCAATGGCCTGGTGGAGAGGTTTAACTCTACCTAAAGACCATGAAGATAGCACTCACTGAGCAGTACAAGCAAGAGTGGGACAAGTATCTGCTCCATTTCCTCTCTGTATATAGAGATCATGTACCCCATGAACCCACAGCTTTTGCACACTTTGAATTACTGCATTTTTACAGAACGAAGGGTGCCTCTATATTTAATTTGTGATGAGTGGGAGGCTACTCAAGCATGACCTGAACTGCTACAAAGAATAGTGTACAACAGGAAGTTTTCCCCCATTACAGCATCTTAGCAATTTGTTTTATAGACCTTCCAAAAAGAAAAGACCAGATGAGGTTGTCTGGACAACAGTCTGTGAGTTTGCATTCCAAACACTTACAGAGGCCTTCAGAAGATCCTGGTGTTGGCCAGTCGTGACTACAGTCAAGAATTTATTATGCAGGTAGATACTTCAGACTGTGGTTTGAGGGTTAATCTTAACCAAGTTATCCTAAAGGGAGAAGTGCCCCTCACAGTATATCTCTGCCATAAATTCAGACCTCAACTATCCCTATTTTGAAGGAAAGTTCCTGATTTCAGGCCTGATTTATCCCTGCATAGGATGTCCCTATGTTTGGAAGTATACCCTATTTACAGGCTTGTTTTACCCCTTCACACAATTTTCCAAATCCCCCCTTAACACGTGACTTCTGAAACTGCCTACTACATGGAAAACCACACTACATGAACAACATAATACTGGCAACAATAACCTAAAGAAAACACATCTTACATCTCCTTTTCATTGTACTAAAAGTGCATGGCCTTATATGGTATAATTTTGCAATACAGTTCATTAAAGTCTACAGTCTACAGATTTTACACTGTTTTTTTGATAATGGGCTTATATTTTCCATCATTTTTGTCACGCTCTGTTTTTTAAATGTGTTTCAAAGCTGTAGCCTACATTCCGACTGGATGCAGGGAGCATAAGTCTCAAACTCTTAAGAGGCCAATGTGAAACACAGACCCTAGTAATGTGTGATAAACAGTCAAAATGTGGAACTCCCTATTTTCTCACTCCGCGAAAACACACCATTTCCATGGGACCTGGTTGAAGTGGGCTTTCTGCCAGAAGTACTAAGTTAGTGAATACTGTACATTTTTAAAATTCAATAGGATATACGTCAAATAAAACAAAGTCAGCAGAAACCATTGATAAAATGCAATATACTCAGTAGCAAATAGTTACATAAAGGTATTCAAGTGCAACTATTAAAAAAATGCTGTTCAGCACCTGCTTTTCCATCCCCTCCACATTTTCTCCCAACTAAATCCATTAACTCAACCAATCAAGGACAAATCAGTGCAGAATCAGGGACAATTATTTAGTCAGGGACACTTTTAAAATACTGCTTAAAATACCGTTACCTTGAGCATTGACAGAATAAGAGAATTTGAATTAATACACACTTTCTGAAATAAAAAGTTTATAACTTGCCGTTATTAAACATAATGCACCACCTTTTCTCCAAAAGTCACCAGCCTACCTCTCAATGAATCAGAGACAAATCCAGAAATAATCCGGGACACTTATTCTTGCTATTTGTTATGTCAATAGAATGTGGCATTGGCAAACCTGGTGTGGTTCTTTGACTCTGTCTAGGATGTCATTTTTCAGGGAAACTCGTACATTATTTAAACTCTAAAGCTTGACAGCAAGTTTTGCATTTCCATTATTGTATTATACTGACTTTGAATCCTTGACAAATCTTAAATGAAATTAATCAGGGTTTATCACAAATGCAAAATGTATGCAAAGAGATTTGTGTAATGTTTTTTGTGTCTTGCTTAATTTAAAAATATTACCTCGTTCCTTAGGAAAGACAGCCGTAAACATGAAAGTGTAAAGTGTCTGATAAAGGAGTAACTTCCATATTAATAATGCTCACACTCTAGGTTTTATTGCCACATCCAACATTTAATGTGTTGGCTGTGATCATTGCTTGTTATTAGGTACAATAAGATTGAACTTCTGTAGCAATAGTGTGCCCTTTTATTAAAAGTCCCTTTCTCTTGTATTTGACCCAGCATCAGTTTATATATTTTCTAGGGGTTGCTCAGCATATTAATACTGCTGAAATGTGAGTCAGCATTTAAAATTCTGAAACTCTCTCCTTTTGAAAACAAACTCGAACATACTTTTTTACTTTAAATTTGCACTTTACAGTCTGAGACCATTTACATTTGAATGAGAAGTATTTTAGCCGTCTATTTTGCTTTTAAATGATTTATGTAGATTTATGCTGGTAAAATAACTATTTCTGATTTTTAATTCAACTTACATTAGCGAGATAAAATGTTCCAGTTAAAAAGGCAGCTCGAAAGAATTCAGTTGTTAGAAGCAAAACTTAAAAAACACGTTGAGATTGCAGTCATTAATCTAAGATGCTCGCTCACATAATCCCCGGACATCTGAGCATGCAGTAAAAAGGGGTGTTCCCTTGGCCATCAGAGCACAGGTTTTCTTGAATGGAATGTAGGCAGCAGGGAGGGCAGCACTGAGCACGTAAGGGGAGAGAGAACTGCATAGTCAGGCACAAAAATGTTCACTCGCTTTCTTCAAGATGTAAATTACTTGACTGGCTTGTATATTGCAATGCTGATTGGCTATAACTGCAATATAAAAAACAGTCAAAAGTCACAAAGCAGAGCAATGGCTGCTCATTGCAGAACAGTGGCCTTAATCAATCACAAATGTGGAGCTTTCCGCACAATCTGGAGCACTTGGCTGCTCAGGCGGGGAGAGTCATGTGCTATTCAATATTCAGATTTTATGCTGATTATATGCCCAGATTTTTAGCTGAATGTTCCTAATTTTCTAGTGCCTTTGTTTCTTTTTTCAATGTCTCCGGGTTGAGAGGTGCACATGGACTTCAGCCCATGGAGAAATAATCCTATGACGTTTTAGGACAGGAATGTCTTAGTATGGTTTGAGCTCCCCAAATGTTTTTACGGTACGTTATGTGGTAGAAAATTCACAGTGGTTAATGACTGTAACTCCTTACATTGGTTACACAGGACTAGTAATCAGAGTTCTGAACTACTACGATGGAATTTACATTTGCAGTCCTACAACATGACAATCCATCATAGAAATGGTGGCAGTAATTTCCCTACAGATAGTCTGTCAAGGAAGAGAATGGGCTAGTTCACCAGAAGGATGATACAGTGGACAATGGGAAGGGGCTATGGTCCTTAGATCAACTCCATATCCCATAAATAATTTTATCTAAACCTAAAATGATTGTCTCCTGCTACTGCAAGGGATTATCTCTGCCTACTTTGCTTCCCTCTCATCAGCCACTCTCCAGTCTCACACCCAGTATCCTTGCATTTATTCCATTTCACCTTCTTCCATAACTTAAAACATATTATCCACCCTGTAAAGAAATCATTAAAAACCCCTTTCCATATTCACACCACTGCTAATTCCTACTATAGAGCACTTTCAAAACTTAACATTTTCTTTGCAGACATTCTGAACCTACATTTTTTCTACACAGACAAAACTTTTCATCTTTTTAACAGCACACTTATAAATCTGGACACAAACATATATTTATATATGTGTGTGTGTGTATGTATATATATATATATATATATATATATATATATATATATATATATACATGCACACACATACATACATATACATATACACACCACACATTAAAAAATACACACACACACACACACAAACACACACACACACACACACACACACACACACACACACACACACACACACACACACACACACACACACACATATATAGCATAAGCAATAAAAACAAAGAATTCCATGCCTGGGTAACCTCACACTCTTCTCACAGCATAGCTATCATCAAAACCTTTCCCCCGATAACATCATTTGCTGTGAATGCACAAACAGAAAGGGTGGTGCAGTAGCATTAATATACTCAACCCACCTAACTGTTACATCATACACACACAAAATGCCCTCTTTCTCTAATGCAGAAATCTTAGTCATTCACTTCAAGCTTAATCAAAAAAAAAAATCATTTAGCTTAGGTTCACTTTATATTCCCCCCAGACAACAACCCCTCCATAAATGAAGGTGTTCTCCTTGAGTCACTTCTAATATCTCCAAAGAAACCCTTATACTAGGTGATTTTAATGATGACTACGATCCCACTAGTCATGATTCTTCTGCTACTACACTCAACTTATTTGGCTTATTTACTGGACTAATTAAAAGTCCTACTAGATTTCACAAAAAAGCAATAAATACATTACAGTTGATTGGATTTTAACCAACACCCCAGACAAAATAAGCACTTCAAGTACTCTCCCAGACATATTAGGTAATTATCAGCCAACATTTGCAAATCGGAACAAAAGACAAACCTATAAATATTAATCAAGTTAGAAATGTAAAGAATTTTGACCATAACTCCATTAAACTTTCCATATCACAATGTGATTGGTCATTACTTAAACATCTTCCACTAAAGCATGCTGTAGCCAAATTCATCTCTACTTTCCTCAATGTTCTTAATTCACTTGCACATTGGCTAAAAAAAGAAACAAAACAAGTAATGCAGCAGAGAGATAAAGCTTGGAAAAGATGGCATATACAAAAAGACAACCCTCAAATCAACCTTGCAGGCAACGATGCAAAATCTCAAAAAATATATCTTAGCTGAAAAAGGAACTGTTACAGTTCTCTCCAAGATTCACATAACTAACCCAACACCCTTCTTTTTATCCATAAACAGGCTTTTAAACCAGGGAAATGCTCTTGATCCAACCCCTTTCCCAATCTCTCAAACTGTGAAATAGGAAATACATTTAACTCTCACTTCATAGATACTGTAGCTGCACTAACACAACATTCAAATCAAATGCCTCCTTTCTCACCTCATTCTTCATCAAATCCTATGTCCTTTGGTTTTCAAATCAAGTGCCTCCTTTCTCACCTAATTCTTCATCAAATCCTATGTCCTTTGGTTTTCAAATCAAATGCCTCCTTTCTCACCTCATTCTTCATCAAATCCTATGTCCTTTGCTTTGTACCCACTATCAACCAAAAGTATTGAAAAACTCCATAGAAACTACAAACAACCACTCTAGCTTCTGACAATCTGCCACTCTTCTCTCTAATCTATTTCCATTATTCATCATTCGTTGTATATCTGAAGCCACTCTCCCCACATTTTGGAAACAGTCCTTTATTTTACTTCTGTATAAAGGTGGCTCTTCCACAGAAATGTCAAATTTCTGTCTCATTGCTATTCTCTCCCCTGTGTCAAAAATACTTGAAAGGAATGTTTCTAGTCAGGGTTTTCAGTACCTACACTTGAATAATCCTCTCCTCACACACCCAGCATGACTTTTGCCCCAATTATACAAACACCACAGCCCTTCTGTAATACTATTTACCAAGAGAGAAATGAAAACAAAGTCATATCCACAATCCTTATTAATGTTCCAATTGTTCCAAATCTTTTGACACATCTCCCATCCTATATGACTACATACTCTTCACTCACTAGGTTTTAACACTATTTCATTCAACTGCTTCACCAGTTACCTCCACATCCATTCACAAGCAGTCAAATGGCACTCAGCTTTTTCTATGTACTTACCAGTACCTGATGGCATATAACATGGCTCCATTCTTGAACCTTTATTATTTAACCTATTCATTAATTGTCTTGCTTCTGCCTTATCACATGCAACATTAATTCTATATGCAGGTAATTCCTACCTTCACCACAGACCATCATTCAAGAATTATTCCCTTCTATGGAAACCTAAATAATGCTCTTTACTTCTAGATCCTACACAGACAAAAACTCCAACTTTATTATCCTCTTCTCTCAAAATGTACACTATAAATAGTCTCATAAGCCAACTACTAGGAGTCATCTTACATGATCAACTTAAATTTTGCAAACATATTCAATACTTAGTGAAACACTCAATATAAATTAGGCCTCACATTTTACAAACATTATTCAGTATTTAGTGAAACATTTAGTATAAATTGCACCTCCTTTACCAAGCTTCTAACTTTCTTACTGTACAATCACACAGAACTGATACTTCCTTTCTCCTATCAAGCTTAAACTATACCTTATCTATCCTAACAAACATTAAATTAAGGTCAATCGGAAAACTAGAACAATGCTAGAACAAAACTGCCAAATTTACTAGCAAATCTGCACATTCACCTGGTCACTGACTAGCACTCAAAAAACTAAATTGGTTTGAATTCACAAAAAAACATCAGCTGTACACAACTAAAAATGGCACATAGAATCCTCTGTCCTGAAAAATGCCCCTTCCTCATGCCACTCCTATAGGGGTACATTCCCACAAAGCCTCATCACTCATCAGGCACAAATCTACTTCAGATCAAAATTCATACAATACCTCAGATGATGCCCTATATTCCGCCTATGTATCAAAATTGTGAAACTCTACTACTATTACTAGTATCTTCTGGCATCTGCTTCAACAGCAAACTAAAACATTACCTATGTAATTTCTGTCACTGCTCTTTTTCCAGTTTCACAAAAAAACACAGAAGCTGACCGAAGGACTGATACTTTAATTAAAATAAAACCAAAAATAAAAATGTATAAAAAGATTCATCTTTTTATACATTTTTATTTTTGGTTTTATTTTAATTAAAGTATCAGTCCTTCAGCCAGTTTCTGTGTTAATCTTTTTATACATTTTTATTTTTGGTTTTATTTTAATTAAAGTGTCAGTCCTTCTGCCAGCTTTGTGTTAATTTTTTTATACATTTTTATTTTTGGTTTTATTTTAATTAAAGTGTCAGTCCTTCTGCCAGCTTCTGTGTTAATTTTTTTATACATTTTTATTTTTGGTTTTATTTTAATTAAAGTGTCAGTCCTTCCGCCAGCTTCTGTGTTAATTTTTTTATACATTTTTATTTTTGGTTTTATTTTAATTAAAGTGTCAGTCCTTCAGCCAGCTTCTGTGTTTTTTATTATTTTTTTGTGAATACTCATTTGTTTGCCTGGAGTGCTCCTGCTTCATTTGTTTTAATTCTTTTTCCAATTTACCTGGCCAAACACAGCATTATATCTCTTGTTTTTCTTCTACAATTATTCATATATTACATCCAAATTGTTTCTTTTAATTCCATGCGTTCCCTCAAATCATGTTGATTGCCCTTTATCATCCTATAAACCTCCAATGTTACTCTCACTTCCAACTCTTACCCTTCCACTTACACTGTATTACTTTCTGCAATCTGCTCCAACAATATTCTCTTTAATCACACCTCCTTGCTTTCATGTCTCTTCCTAATTATCATTTTTTCTGCTCTTATTAATACTACCGCCAAGTCCCTTCTTTTCTTTACATACTATGTATCTCACATTGCTTTGTAGCTATTCTTTCTCCTGAAAACAATAATTGGGCTAAGTTATTAACTTTGTCATGTATTTTATTATATTTTTATGTATATCTACATTTTCTTTTTATTTTGACAGTGTATAATTTTGTGGCGATTTCTTCCCAGGCCTACACTAAAAAGTGGTCTTGTATGGTTCACCAGGACCAACCCGGTAATCACAGATAAATAAATACGTAAAGAAAACAAGATCTTACTGCCACCAAGGATATGGTGTCTTGGTTAACTCTAGTGGTATTATATATATTAAAGAATAGTAGCAAATCAGTCCTGACAATTAGAGGTGGATGCCAGCAGCCTGGAACAATTTAGCAATAAATATTCTCTTATTGATTAATAAATGAGTAAACAGTTGACCAGTTCTAAGTGTTTTTAAAAGTGAATAAATAAAATAATTTCTTAAAAAAAGAATGAGTTAGCAGTACAGTTAAATACAGAGAAATATAATATGCACAGAGAACATAGGGTATAATCTGTTTGAGCAAATATACTACCAGAAAGAAAAACATCTCTTCATTGGCAGTTTTCCTAGATTTCATTTAATTAAAATAATTGCAGACTCTTGGTTGAACTGGCTGATTTTTTAGAAAACACCACAGACACAGACCCAAGTACAGAAACCACTTACAGGTGTGTATGTCACAAGCTCCAAGGATAGCTCTGGACTCTTTTCTTGACTCTCTTCTTCTGACTGTTCATGCCTTTACATTATTTACATTTTCCATACAGAACCCTCAGATATAATTGTGTAGAGTTTCACATTCACCTTCTAATAAGCCTGTTTTGCTGGTCTGAAGTAGCTCTCTCTCTTTAGAAATCTTCTAATTATACATTAACTACTTAAGCTTCCTGGCGTTGGACACATATCTTGAAATCACAGGACATAACAATTACACTTTTCTGTTTTACATGTCTACTGTACATTTCACATTCTATGTATAAGTGCTGTATTTCTCAGCAAAGTGCAGCTATACCTTCTTTTGTACATGGCATAAAGAAGGTTATAGGTTCTTATATGCTTTCATGCTGCTGAAAAGAACACATATTACATATGAACTCAAATATTTTAATGTGTGTTCTGCAGGAGTTATTACTACAGAGTGGTTTATTTATTCTCAAACCATACATCTTCTCCATCCATGTAGACCTCACGTATTTTATTGAGACACCCTCAGAAAACAACACCTGAGATAAGAGTGCACTCTGATTCATAGGTGTATACTAGGCTAACAGCCACTGGGGCCTTTATAAGCCTAGCAAAGCATTCCTATAATAAGGCAGCCAAAAATTGAAGTTGCAAACTTCATATACTTTTTTTAGATCTTGCATAGAAAAGGTCACAAGATATCACATATTCCATGTCACTGAAAAACACTTGTATTGCACATTAAATCACATATGTTTAGTTTACTTGCTGCAGGTTGCATAAGTGCAACTCACTGAGCTGGTAAGGTCTGTCTCAGAAAACTGGTATATTTATTCACAAGCATCATAGCTACTTTTAATAAAATAAAAACATTAGACTGGAGAACTAAAATCTAATAGCATTTATATAAATGCTTCAGAACAGTTCTGGAAATACAGAAGGATACACAGTACTTCTTCTGTAATTCCTCCTACTTCTTGTTATCCTATACAACTACTAAAAAATGAAAAAAGTGTTAAGTTTAAATGAAAGGAGAAAAATGAGGACACCTTCCAAACAAAATAAGACAAAAAGATTACATCTATGAGGTTGCTTGAAGTTTTAAAAGGGTAAGCAATGGGCACTCCTGGCCCTATTGCTTCAAGCTATGTTCCTCCCACACCAGATACTGGAATCAGGATTTGTCCACCCACTTCCCAAGGTGAAGCTAGCTTCAGTTCCCCTGCTCTTCCAAACAATCTTTATATCTATAAGGGATCCTATGAGAGATACAGCCAGGATTCCTTGGTGGAGCGGCTGCAATGTAAGTGCAGTGTCTGGGAGCAGAGGATAGAAATACATTTTTGACAATTCAAAACAAAAACAGTCAACAAACATTATTTACAAAGCATTTCAAAATAAACAGTCAACAAACATTATTTACAAAGCAATCCGATTAATGAAATATACATTTCAAGACATTGTGCGTAGAATCAAAAATAGTATACTAATACACTTGTATAGTATCCATAGTGGACACTTATAGTTTGAATGATGGCTCCCCCCTCCAGATACTCCCTCCCTGGCCTGGGTGAAATTTCCAGTGTCAGGAAATGAGTGGACTGCATCCAACTGGGAGAGAGTCTTGATGGTCAGCAAGCATAAGAGAGAAAAGGATACAGATAAAAATATGGTGACATGTCACAGATCTGTTCAATCTGATCTAGTTTATAAAAATTAAAAGGCCAGAATGTTAACCCTACAGAACTTCTTGCCTCTCATGGAGGAAGTTTGGTCTAGTCACTTTGGATATGCAGATTGTCTAATCTTCACATCTCTATTTTGAAGACCCAGGGGAGGAGGACTTCTAACGGGCAGGATGGGAAACTTCCATTTTCACTTAACTACCTTACCTTTTGGCCTTTGTACTGCACCCAAAGTTTTCACAAATGTCTACCTCCACAGTTGTGCTCACCAGAGACAAAATAGCATCAGCATGTATCGTTATTTGGATAGGCTGTCAGATTAAAGCAGAATCTCTGGAGACTTTGCAGTCAGCACTTCAACAGACTTGCTTGTGTTTTCAGGACTTAGGCAGAGTCCCAAATGTGCAAAACAACCAATGCTTTCTCACATGAAAAGAGTTCTACAGGCTATACTGAACTTTCTAGAAAGATTTGCATTATCTGCATCCCACAGGACACAGTCCAAACATTAATGGAATTTTTCTGCCAACCAATAAAAAAACTCCTGAAAATATTGGAGCTCAACGGCCTGCATCCCAATAGCTTCTCATAAAAGTCTTCTCAAAAGGAAGTTATTATTTAAAAAAGCTTACAGAATCAAAAGGAAAAGATAGACAGCCTTCATCTTCTACCTTTGTCAATAATTTATTTAATATTTAGTTATTGGCATTTGATTACTGGGAAAGTCCAACTAAGTACGTACCAATTTTCAGCAGAGGCCCAGAGAGAAAATCTCCAAAGTATTACAAAACATTTTAAGAGCAATAAGTTTACAGTCTTCAAAAATAATACAAAGCCATCCTCAGTTTAAATAATTATATCAAATTAGACATAATATGAAAACATTGTTTAAGGATAGCTACAACTTATATGACAATTATTTAATATTTTGAGAACATTTATCCAGTTCACAGAGAAATTACAGGTTAGTTAGTACAATACAAACAGGAATTGCAATATGATGTGAGAGAAAAAAACAGGGTTATAGTATATTTAGAAAAAGAGTGAGGGGAGAGAAACTGACTGAAGTAAGGAAGTGAGTGGAGAAGAAAGAATAAGGTATAAGGTATGTTCATATTTAGGGATATAGTTTATCCTTGGGTTGAGCAAGAACAGAGCCAGATTTTGGCTAGGAAATATTTCAAAATGGTTTTAAAGGACTCAGAACAGTTCTGAAGAAGTCTGTATATTAAAGACGAAACCTAGGTAAACTATCGCCAGTCAAGTGTTTATTCAACATTTTCCGTCACTTGTGGTTCCTGTTATTGAGCTGGTCTGGTTTCTTTGTTGGAAGTGGTGGTTTGTGTATATCTCCAAATTACTCTATATGAACAAGCAAAACCTGCAACAATGGGTATGGTGGGGGATACTAGACACCAGGGATAACACCTAACATCATGCCTTAACATTTTGAGGCTGGGGAACCACTAGTCACCAGGAATACTCTATATACCATGCCCTAAAGGCACTTAATGACAACAACAAAAAAGAAAGAAAACTTGGATTGTGGGAAGCATTAGCCTAGGGATAACTCTTAAGTTATGTGCCTTAACAGCACTTAGAGTCAGGGGAACCATAGGCCACCAGGGATAACTCTTAAGCTACATATCTTAAGGTCACTCATAAGAAAAAAAGAAATATGATGTGGGTTACAGGGACCACTAGACAACAGGAATGCTATAAACAGCATGCCTTAAAGGCATTAAAAGGATTCAAACCCTGCAGCTTCTTAAAGATGTTAGTCCTCCTCACCACCACTGGACACCAGGGATAACATATAAATAAAATACACAAGTAGAAAACGTTACATTAAAATACAATGGTGGATGGAAGATTTCATAGCCTACACCCTTGTCACAAGAAACAGCAGCATTACCTAGATACACTAAATGATAATTAGTGCAACAAGGTTTTTATCTTACCACATAGTGAGGATCTTAAGCACTATTCAAGCCTACAACAGTTTGTGAGTTAAGAGGGAGAGGGACAGGGTGTATCTAAGCATACCTCTCAAACTTGCAGAGCAAAACATCTAGACAAAGCCATAATTAATGGTGAGGTAAAGATGCACACCAGGGTCAGATGCTAAGAACTACTCATATACTTAGAAGGCCACTAGAATAACAACTTTTACAGTAGCATGCAGTTACCGAAGGATAGGACCTACGCTAGGCTATTTGCTACAAAGGTACACTCCCAGCCAGCAAATCTGCTCTAGTTCCTAGGTTCATAGGATGATACTAGGCTATTGGCCCAGAGGCCCTTATAAGCATAGCCAAGAATTTCGCCCATGTTCCCTCAAAGTCAGGATCGGTTTCCCTTGTCCAGCAGGGACACAGGTGGGATCCCAGGGGTGTATTTTCTGTTTCCCATCCAGTTGTCCATGTTCCTTTTAAAGAGGACTAGAAAGGTACTCTGGGGGAGTCTTTGGGACACAAATCTATCCTTCCAACAAATTCTATTAATGTCACAGACCAGGTTAAGGCCTTGCATGCGGGTTGCACGAGTGGGGTTTGACTTATGGATATGCAGCAACTCCATCAAGGCTGCATCTGAGATGGCCTTGTATGCCAGACACAGGTCAGCTCTGAGCAGTCTTTATGAGACTGAGTAGAGGGACAGGGCTTTAGCCTATCTGTATAGAATAGGTGTTGGAGACCCTGGATTTTCCTGGTCAGGAACCTCTGTGGTCTCCCCAGCTGCTGCATGTGCTTGGCAAGGTACATGCTGAAGGGGGCATTGTACTCAATAATGGGTCTGATAAGGGAGGAGTACAGGAATGTTATGACCTCCTTGTTCCTGGATGAAATACCCTTATTTATGAGGTGGGCCATGTAGAAAGCTTTCCATACAATGGAGGCAATCTGGTGGTCAAAAGTCAGGTTGCCATCAACCTGGGTGCCAAAGTCTCTCACAACTGACTGCATGCTTAGTACGTTGTTATTAATATGATAGTAGGGATGCCATTTTCCTCAAAGGGGATAATGATGTATTTCTTGGCATTCAGTTTGAGGCCATGCTTCTGGCACCAGTCATTAGTTTGGGTAAGGTCCTTTTAGAGGATGTTCATATTACTAGGGGAATTTAAGACAGCACCCAGCTTGCAGTCTTCTGCAAATGTGGGTCAGCCACAGACCACTGGTTTTGGCTTCCATCTCAGAAAAGTATATCCCAAACAGTAGAGGCCCCTAGACCGATCCTTGGGGTACACTGCTTGCTACGGGTCTACTACTAGAGGTGGCTACTCCTGTTTTGACTGAGTGGGTTCTATTAGTGAGCCAATTAGATAACCATCTGGTAACATAAGGGTTGATGTCTAGCAGGGAGAATTTATCTATTATGCCTGAATGGGGAATAGTGTTGAAGGCTTTGACTAGGTCAAGGTAGGCAGTGTGCACCGTCTTCCCCTCATCCATGGCTTTGGTGACTGTTTCGAAGAAGTCAACAAAGTTTAATAGACATGATCTCCCTTTGATAAAACAAAACTGTGTGGGGTCAAGCGTGTGGAGGTTGTCAATGTCCTTGTTTGCAAGGTCCATGATAATGCGTTCCATGGTCTTGCAGATCAGGCTAGTTAGGCTGATGGGATTATAACTGCCTGGGTCAGTGGATGCTCCACCTTTGTGGAGAGGTATGACAGTGGTTGCCCTCCATACAGTTGAGATGAAGCTAATGCTCAGGCTTTGGTTGAATAGGGTGCCTAATGGAGCTGAGAGCTCATGTCTGAGTTCGTGTAGGAATAGGATACAGCCAGAGAGGGCATTAAAGACCTGCTCCCTGGTGATGAGGGGAGGGTGGCAGGTGCTGGGGATGTCCTGGTTTACAGATGGGGGGACGGGGGGTGAAGTTTTCACTGAACCTGTCTGCCAGCTGTTTGGCTATATCTATGGTGTTTGTATATGTGATATTACTGACCACCAGTTCAAAGCAGATTTGAGTGTTACCTGTGAAACTGTGGACATATGTGAAGAAGGCCTTGTGATTGTCCTTAGTGGATGTGCCCAAATTGTTCTCAAAGTTAGCCTTAGTGGATTTCACCAGTGACCTTATTTGCTTCTTTAGATAAAGGAGGAGAGATTGCTTCCAATGTGGCTCCTGCTCCTTCTTGGTCCTGGGCAGCAATTTTTTCATTTTATTATAGAGTTTGTTTATTGCTCCTGTCCACCAGACAGGTGTATTCTTCCTTGAGGAAGATGTTTTGGTCCTGTCAGGTATTGCTGAGTCCATGCAGCTAGATAGGTGCTCATATAGTTTTCTGGTGTAGGCTTGGACATTAGTGCTAGTTCCAACTGAAGTGACGGTGGCTGTGAAGCTGCTAATACCAGATCTGAAGAGATTGTAGTCAACTTTGGAAAAGTTTTTTTGTTTGTCCCTGATGGGGTGAGGGGGGGGGGGTCGGGGGAGATGGTGACTTCAAAAGTGATCGCTTTATGGTTGGATCTTACCAAGGAGGATGACATTGTAGGGGTGCTACAGCAACTACTCGTGTTGGTTAGGACCAGGTCAAGGATATTGTCACCTCTCCTAGGGGTGTTGACCAGCTGATCTAATGCATTGGCATTGACAAAGTCAAGAAATCTATGGGCGTTCATGTTTGGGCTAGAATAGATCTTCCTATCTATGGTTGGGTAGTTAAAGTCACCCAGGATCAGGTTCAATCCTGATGGATTCAAGTAAGTCCAGATAGGTGGAGTGGGCATCCTGAGTCATGGTTGGGGGTCTGTAGCTAGCTAGGATTTGAATAGGTGTTTTGTCAACGGTTAACTGCACTTGGAATGTCTCCTGTGTGTCATACCATTTGACCAGCCTGGAGATGTGTATGTCTTTAATAAATATTGAAACTCCACCTACCTTGGCTTTGTAGCCCTCTGTTTGGGATCTGAAAGTATGGTAGGATGAGTAACCTGGTAATGTTGGGGTGCTCTTCAAAGCTTTGAACTAGATTTCAGTGACTGCACAAATGTCAGCATCCTCCAGGGCAAGGAATGCTTGCAATGAGTGCAGTTTCATGCTAAGACTCCTAGCGTTTAGAAGTATGACCTTTAAATTTTGTTTAGAATAATTTTTCATGTTGGTAATTTTGTGCTTATGACTTTGCCTAAAAAAGGCACTATGGAGGAGGCAAGAGCCTTTGCCAGAAGCTGAAGGCAAAGGGAGACGGATTAAGGCCATCTCTGGCAAAACATCGTGGTCTGTCAATCATGTCCTCCCAAGCTGTCAGGTACTGGATCCCCTTGGAATGACACCAGAAACTAAGCCAATTGTTAGTCAATCATTTCTGTTTGTATTGAGGCATCATTCTGGGTGACTAGATGACTAGGATGCTGTTTAAGACTAGGGACATACCTGCCTGGGACACATATTCAGCGAGTTCTTCATATAGTCCAGAGAGATACATCTCAAGTTATTCACACCAACATGGACTATGACAGAGTCATAACAGTACCTGCTGTTAGACTTGAGTGCATGTGTGATATGGCAGATTCTAGCACCTGACAAGCAACATACCGTGACTTTCTCCTTGTCTAGCCTGGTAAGGGACACATCTGTGTGTCTCATGATAAAGTCTCCTATGACTAGTATGCTGGGGTTGTCACTGGGCCTTAGAGGCTGTAAGACACATACGTGTGCACGGATTCCATACATTTGGTCGAATTACACTTAGCCGAAAATTATACCAGGCATTGCACTTCATTGAAAGCTCACGACTGAAAGCTCACTTGGTCGAAGTTCCTTTGCTCGAAAATGGAATATAGCCCCTGCCCCTCTGCAGTGCAATCCTGGAGTGAGAATATTAAATAAGGGGGGTGTGGGGGCATAACCCCCCACATAATTTTAATGTATTCACTATTATAAGAAAGTATATCCATTAGAAATGCATTGATATATATATCTTTAGTAAAAACTATTGGCATAATGTGGGGGGCTGTGCCCCCCACACCCCCCTTATTTAATATTCTCACTCCAGGGTTGCACTGCAGTGTGGCAGGGGCTATATTCCATTTTCGACCAAGTGAGCTTTCAGTCAAGTGAGCTTTCAGTGAAGTGCAATGCCTGGAATCAATTTCGACTAAGTGTAATTCGACCAAATGTATGGAATCCATGTGTACTATGTGATGCTTGGTGCTGTGGGTTGTGATGTTTGTGTGTATTTTTGCTTCGGAGGTCTCTTTTGTTTAGGTATGTTTTTGTTGAGAACCCCTGCATATGTAGGAGTGTGTTGTACAGATATGGGTGGTGTTAGAGGTGTGGTGTTCATAGTGTTTATGCAGACAACCTTCTCATTACCAGATGTACTAGCTTGTGACTGAGACAGCAAGGATTCTAGGTTCTTAATGTAATTGTATCTCTCACATATTGTGTTTCTACATGGTAGTAGTACAGGGTTGTCTGTGTACATAAGGCAGTTGCTACACTGTCTCAGGATGCCCATATCAACCAAACTAGCAGGAGAAACCATAGGAAATTGTCTGTCCATAGTTATCAGAATCCGTGGAAGAGAGGTCAGGGATAGTAGAGTGGGACTATCTAAGGAGAGTACCTATAAGTGTGAGTAGGGCTGGATAAAATCAATACAGTAGCTGCAGGCAAGGGCCTCTCTAACACAGGAGTGCTGTTAAGGAAAAAAATGGAACCGAGACACCCTGCAAAGGGTTAAAACAACACAGCAGCAATGCATGATGGACAGACAAGTACAAACTCATGCAAATGCTGGGTTTAAATACCACAAAAATGAAAGTAAAATAGAAACACTGGAATTGACCAATCAACCCTTGTCCCTGAGCTCTTAGTTCAATACCGTATGCCACAGCAATTCCAACCAGTTCACTTACTCCCACTAAGTGCAGGTCGCTCCGGCCAACACAAGATGGTGTAGCAGGAAACACAGGAATCACACAAACAGATCTGGATACAGCAAAACCTGTAACCAGACCATGCTAAAGATATTTAAACTCGGTTTACGTTGATTTAACACAGGAGAACAGATGCACACTTGGATATAACAGTAGCAAACAAGAGCAAGCTGATTTAAACAAATTCACCAATTAACCAATAAAAAAAGCTTAAAAGTGAACCCTGTTCCAACAGTCTTCAATCAGATGAGTTTTAATTGCACACTCCTGCCACTAGGGTGCAGGGGAACCCTCTCCAGAAAAAGACGGCCTGGATTAGTGCTCAAGTTATACAAATAGAGCTAGATTCAGCAGGTCTGAATCTAGTCTATGCTACAGCAAACAAGGCGTACCAATTTCAGAAGTAAACAGTTCAAATAAGCAGACACAATAAGCCTACAACCAACAATTCCCAGATCAAAGGGGCAGAATCTACCCTCTTCTCCCACAACAGTGCTGACCACAAACCTTCTTAATGAAAAATAACTGACCTGAAGCCCAAGTGCTTAAACTAGAACTAAGACACTTTTAGAATAACAGACACTAAGCCTTCAACCAGCAATTCCCAACTTAGAATGATGTAAGCTACCTCTCTTGCCACAAGAGTGTAGACCACAAATCTTCTTAATGTAAAACAACTGGCCTAAAGCCCAAGTGCTTAAACCAAAAGGCTTAGAATAACAGTTACAATTTAATCAGGATACTAACAAGCAGTAATAAATGCAGCAGAATAAATGCAATTGGGTACTTTTAACAACAAGCAGCAAAAGCAAAACAAAGTAATAAAGTAGGAAGAAACACAAATACAGTAAATGCAGATGAATAAAGTACAATTGTATTTATTTATTTTTTTTAGGTTAAGTGGGAAGGGATGAAAGAGGATAATTCAAGGTTGAGAAACTAAGGGGGTAGGCCTTCCCAATGATCTCTCTCTACTCAGCAGAATGAGCAGATGAGATGGGGCTTGGGGGTGTCCAAAATGAGACTTATAGTAGGGGCGGGCAACTCAAAAGCCACCAAATTTAAGAACACAACAAGAACTGGGTGGGTGGGAGAAAGGTAGAGAGAACAATGCAGTCCGAAATGAATGATATTCAGACCAATGCAGACCACCCAAACACTTCAGCTAAATACAGATATTTCTAAACAAAACAGCTCCCCCTACTAATTAACTGATGTTATTCACAATTTGCAAAGGAATTATTTGGTAACTTTTTTTAACTGACCCTAGCCACGAACTCTTAAAACTGCAACAGAACAGAAAACTTAAAACAAAACAAATGTAATACTAGAATAAGATACAAAATAGAAGTGATCAAACCTTAAATAAAGAGCTTCAAGTCAAAATTAAATGCAGTCAGAGATGAGTGATATTCAGAGCCTAGTGGTAAACATCTCCTCATGGTTCAAAAATTCAGCAAAGTAGCTAGTTATGTCCTGTATTCCTACCATGTCTCCAAGGCCTGGAACTCCACCTCACTCTTTGTTAGACTCATTGAAAACCCAGTGTCTTCAAAACTAAACTAAAACAACTCCTACTCAAGTGTTGGCTATGTCACTCTTATGCTCCAGGATAAGACTACCTACTAGCACTACCACCATAACAAGTACTATACTTAAAATTCTGTCAAACACTTCAGTACTGAAACTGTAGCATTGGTTGCACACTCCAACAATTCACTATTCCTAATATGTAGTAAGTGTGTTCAGAAGTCTTTTTGTATTACTATGTCTTACTATTATGTACAAGTGTATAACATCTTATGTATTACTATTATGTGTATATAATGCCTTAGCATTTGTATAGAAAGTGAAAATGTGATAGTAGAATGTATTGTTCTTTAATCTTATATGCATGGAGCTGTTCTCCTCCAGTGTCCACTGCAAAAGGTTTTGTGCCCACCTTGACTTTACCAGGAAACAAAGCAAAATAAATAGTCTGAAACTCTAACACTTAGCATTAATGACTGAGTGTAATCATCAATCATTTAGGTGGACAGTGAAAACGTGAAAGGAGACACTAAAGGTATTCTGTCCACATCAGGTGTATGTCTTACTGTGTGTAATCGTGGGAGGGTGAAGGCCGATGCCCGTACCACTGTTTTTAAGTGATTTACAGTGATATTTTAAAGTGCTCTTGATTTTTTTGGCCTTTGTCTCTCCTTACTTTTGGCTTTATCCTTGATTCTTCAGCAAAGAAGATGACAGTTATGCTTCTAGACAAACCTCTCAAGTGTACCTCACTATGAAAAATTCATTTTGTGTTTTAAAAGATTCATGGTCCTCACTGAAAAGGTCTGTCACACATTTAGTGTTAATATTTTTAATTGATGTCCATGGTAAATAATTACTGAATCATTAATTCATATAAAGAACTTTTCATAAGTATAAATGTAAGCATCCTGTGGGCTTCCTGGTTGAAGTTGTTAGTAAACTGTTAGTACGTCTTCCACGTTTCAATCATTTGGTCCACACTGTGAGCGGTAGTGTTCCACATTTTGGAGATGAAAGTTTGAGAGCAAAATACTTCCAGATGCCTTATGTCTCAGAAAGTGCGCGCTAATACAAAGGGTGTTTATTACTTTAGTTATCTCAAACAATATTCTCTGTCCTGTTCATTGATTTTATCAGCTTACTCCAGGTAAACAATCCTTAAAGTTTTCACTCCAGTCACAAAGCGTAGTGAGCGACACGTGTACAGTTGTTTAGACGGGAAATAATGAATTAGTCCTGCACAGTTGTTGCTTCCTCAGCATTCACACATACACATATACATACACACGCACACCGCTACGGAGTTATGGAGCACTTTTGTAGACACACAAATTTCTACCGAGTTGTGGAGCACTTTTGTAGACACACAAATTTCTACCGAGTTGTGGAGCACTTTTATATATACACACAGCTCTACCGAGTTGTGGAGCACACTCACAAATCTCTACCGAGTTGCGCAGCCTGTTTCCAGGCATAAGTAAACAAGGGGCGGGGCTAGGATAAGGAAGGCTGTTTGTGTGGCTTTACACGTTCACTGCTACAACTCACTCCTCAGCAGCATCGTTCAGCTGACGCCGGCGCCCGGAGGAATATACTGCGTGATATTGGCAGGTGGAAGCTGTGGTGTATAGATAGGACTCAAGCAGAGAGAGGTGAGTTAGATGGCAGGTATAAATGTGGGGGTGGTTACACTCTGCTGGTGGGAGTAAAAGGTAAGCTGTTTTATTCACCTGTTAATCGGGTGGGAAGACAGGTACAACTGTGAAACTAAATCACAATAAAATGTGTTTAGCATTTGGTTTGTGGTGTTAGCCCAAACTTTTGTGTTGTGTAAGTTACGGGCAAGGCGACTTGAGAGCTTTATGTAAAAAGTGATGTGATCCGTTAGTCACTGCAGAGCGATGAAATTCAGAGTTTTTGGATGTGTTTATAATGTTTGGAATTGTAGGGACACTTTGACAGTAGCTCATCTTTGGGTGGAATGGAGAAAACTGCATCTTTCCATATAATTTAATAGGCTCAGAAAGTGGCGCTTTCTACAGGAAATGCGGTTTCCACTGAGCTGGTAAACCGAGTTCTGATATATTTTGGTCCGGAGTCTAGGTATGCAACGTTTGCATTGCATGTAGTTATTTAAAACATTTAACTGCACTGATGTGGGTAGGTTGTGTTGCTGTTAAGCTGAATGTCCGTATTTATGTAGAATCCTACTAACTCCTTTGTATGCTATTTGGTGTCCTGACTGATTTTTTTTTAAGGGGAGGCTTGTTGTAAATGAATGAGTTGGACTCTGAGTGCAGCTTTTCCCATAAAACATGTCATTATTAGTTCTTTCACATCCCAGGCCAGCTGCGCCTGACTCCCCCCTTCACTACGTTTACCACAAAAGCACAGAAAGTTGCAGTCTGTAATGTTAAAACTTTTTTCAAGAGAGCTGAAAGTGAAGTCGTAAAAACTGACCCCAAGTGGCTTTAAGATTTACTGTGTGCTCTCAAGACTTCACTGTTGCATTCTTATGGAGAATAGTGAGAAGTTATTCACCCCCACCCCTTGTCCTTGTGCTGTGCTTTCTGTGGTCACATCACTACCTTCCCTAATACAAGAACTTAAAAAGACAGGACCCCCAAAATAAATACATACATAAAGGTCTGTTTTTTTCTGTTTTTCCCGTAGGAATGGAGTGGCGAGAAACTGTCGATTCTGACTACGATTTACCGTTTGCTGAAGCTCAACGGTGGCTGGAGGTGAGTGTAGCTTTTGAATTAAAATGAAGGTTAATTATTGCTACTTACTTCGTTCTTGGCGCTGTAGTCATGTTTTAGGAGCAAACGTCAAAGCAATAAACTTCCATTTGTGGAGGTAGCAAATGTTTAACTGCAACAACTACCTTCCAACACACATTTTATCTAAAAATAACAAAATATGAACCCAACAAAAAGATGACTAAAGCGGCCATCAGCTGATCTGCTGACTAAGTGGTGTGTGTTTTGCTTTAGTTTGTGTACTGTGGAGAAAGCAGATTACTGGTCATGACCCCGTGTATTTGTTATTGCTGCGTGCAGTGTTTGCACATATTAAATACAAAACTGGCACTTTAGGTGATGTAAGAACAACCACAAACTGCATTCACCGTTGTCTTAAGCATTTATTTCCCATTTTAGGAGTGGTGGCATTTTTATGTTTTCTAAGTTGATTATGGGATTTCTGTATAAAATGGCATGTGTTGCCCCCTCCCTTTTTTTACTTGGAATGGTAATCTTCAAAAACTGTCAAGAGGAAATGTTTTCATTATATTTCACTATTCGGTCTCCAGCATTGATTTCCCATTTGTTTTACATGAGGCATTTTCATTATTTCCTATAAATTCTCGACTTGTGTAGAAAAGGTGTGTTTTGGGGGGGGGGGGGGGTGCTGGTGGCTTTCCCTTGTTACTCGGAGTCATAATATACAAAAGTGTGAAGACAATTGTTTGTGTTAGTATGGAGAAATATTGTGAAGACAATTGTTTGTGTTAGTATGGAGAAATATTGGCCATTGCTGCTCTGCTATAAACTGTAACACAACTAGTCTCAACCACGAAGCCCTTAAGTTAACAGCACATCCCAAAGCAGACACAGAAACGTACTTTGAGTACTTTCCTTTTACATGGTTGAAGGGGAAAAATGTGCATTTTCCTGAATTTTACAGCAACATTTCTGATTCATTTTCAGTGAGTATGTCTAGGTAAAGTATCCTATTTTCCCTTTAAAGTAAAGGGATAATTAAAAGCTGTGAAGATTTCAAGACCCACTAATTTTTAATAAATGCAGTATCTTGTTGAGCCACAAGGGACTTTTGAAGTCCTTATCAGATCAAAAATCTGAGCAGCAGTGGCCTAGGCAGCAAGCCTGTCTCTGAATTTGAAAGTAAGTGTTGTAGTTTGCTGTAGTTGTTGTACTACATTAAATAACCTGCTTAATACCTTGCCAGGAACACCACACAACATCAGCAGTTTATTCCATAATGCACAGCACCCACCAGTTGTTCTGTTGCATCTCTGGCTGCTGTAGGTTAATAATGACCATGGGATGTGTGAATCATGGACTTCAGTGTGCAAGCCGACAGCAAATAATAATTTCATTAGTAGCAGCCAGCACAAGAAAGCATTTGGGCATGGTTCTACAGTAAGTTGTAGGAATATTGATTATTCTGCCTTTTCAGCACCATCCATTAAAAAAATAATTGCTGTTATGGTTAACCCCCACCTCATGTTTTTGAGGTAACCAGTATAAACAACAATGGCTAGTCTGTGGTTATACTCTATATGTATTCCTTAATATTTTCCTTGGTTATGACTAAGTTCTCAAAAGTGAGGCTTGTGAGGTTGCATTTGTTTTATGCCAGGGAATGTGAAGTATGAGGTAAGCAGTTTTGCCTTGAAACCAAACATTATTTTGTAAATCTGTATACACCAGCAGCAGTGTGAGGTAAGGTAAAGAAAATTGGTGAGGGGGGATTGCTGAAGTTGCTATATGTAACGACAGCATATTAAATAGCCTGTTCAGTCATTTGTCCCTGGCATCCACTTACAGGCCCCGTTCTTGAGTCTGACCTAGGCCATTACTTTAAGCGGATAGATTTGTGTGTTTTTAAAGTCTGTTTGCATGTGTGTTATGATGTGGTTTTCTTATTTTAAAAATTGCTGCTTACAGTTGTATGAGGAAACCATGTTGGATACAGAGTAGTAGTAGTAATGTTTTATGATGTAAGTTGTATGTTTATAAAATCAGTTTTAACTGCAGTATGAAATTTTCTGGACATCAATAGCTGTTATGGCAGCATATCAAATGCCTCACTGTTAGCGTTTACAACTCTGGGCTTTATATGATCTGTTTTTATGCTACTGTACTTTTCTGAACTGTGGCCTGCAGTCTTTATAATCTAGAGTAGCCATGAGTTTTTACTGTATGCTTGTGACAATACTGTTATTTTCTTTCAGTTTGCTAGTATGGTGCAGTAGTTTAAGGGATATACTTTGAACAGATTACTGTATGGAACTTGTACATTTTTTACCTCATCTTTGCATGTTTAGTTAATCTACTCAAATACTGTGCGCATCGCTTGCAAAGGCAGGCAGTTGTATGTAATGGATATTGACAATTGTAATAGATATTGACAATTGTATGCCTGAATGAATGTATCCTATGCTAAGGCTCATTTGAAAAATATTGCTCAGTACAAGGAAAAAGTGATTTGAAAATGAACGAACATAAATTAAGAAATTTATTTTCTAAAATTAACTTTCTGCTGCCATGTTGGCTTCTGCAGTAGTGTTGTCACAGGCTCTCCATTTTGCACAAGGTACTTCACTTGTGCAGTACAGCACATGGTAGGCATGAGAACAGACTATACTGCTGGAACACAAGTCCATAAGTAGTGTAATACTAGTTTTTGGATGTATTCAACTGCAAACAGGTGAATGTGCCTAGTTGTATACAACAAAGCATATGTTTTGTATTATTTAGGTAGGTAACTAAACTGAAGAAGGCAAACTACTTGATATAACCTTGACTAGAAGCATACCCAATTCCGTGTGTGTGAATATCTATATGCGCACAATTTGTCAAGTTTTTTCTTAAGATTGTTTTATCATTTTAATTTTGTTTTATGTAATGTGATGGTAAAAACTGTAACCAATTTGTACAAAAATTTAGCTGTAGCAACAACCAAAACACTAGCCTAACCCGCTATTATGAAGTATATGTACATTATTTACAAGTGTATTCTGAATTATTTTCTTTAACAACTTAAGCAGTGTGGCTCAGTATTTTTGTGCTTTTATGTGCCTGGTTTGTTTTCTTATCTGTCAAAAGAAACAAATTATGTAGAGAGAGATTTGGAGCAAGTTGGGGTGATTTAGCTCTTCAACATGACTGAATATATTATAAACATGGTCTCGTTTTCCACATACGGGTCTCCTTCTCTTTTTTTTTTTTTTTTTTTGGTATTTTTGCTGTTGCTTGTGTACACATTTTATGGAACAATAAGATTGGTTAAACACTTTTTTCGGACCTTTATAGCCTTCATCTTGGCCAAAATATTACATAACTAGTACAGACAAGTTGAGCATTAAAGGTGATGTATAACTAGATGTTATTACTTGTATTACTTTAGTTGTATTGCCTTTGGGCTGTGATAAAGCATGTAAAATTGATACAGTGCCTTACAATGGAAACTTAACAGTAGGCCACATTAAGTGTGCCTATAATTCAGTAAAGTAAGTGAATAGTGTTTTCATACTATGTTGATCATATCTGTTTGAGGAATGGGGGGACTATTCCTTACTGGTACAGCAAATATAAGTATTGAGATGGAGCAATGTGTTAGTGTTTGAACTTTGTGTGTTGGAGCGAATCTTGATGGAAATATTTTGGGGTTTAGATGTTTTTGCTTCACTTAATTTCATGTGTGTTAAATGGAATGCCAGTAATCATAGCAGACATGATAGATCCAGTGTGATGATGTATTTTAATAACAGGTTTAGGTACTTGGTGATAAGAAGCAAGCTTGGAAACTTGAAAAAAAATGTTTGGATCGGAGTCGTTTCTTTTGACAAGCCATTTTCTACTAACTTATGTCCTTCTATTGTGAAGGCTTTCTCATCCAAAACTTTATCTTGATGTTTGTGAAGTTGGTAGTTTAACAGGAATGTGTGTTGGACATTGCCCTTATTTACTTGTTTCCCAAGGGAGAAATGCTGAGTGAAGTTATGCTAAATTGCAGTGCAGAGTTTGCTCCGTTGGTGTAGAGGGGATAAGCTTTACCACTGCATGGGTGACAATTCACTTGGTAGCTTGGACCCTTTTTTTGGAGCTGGTGTGCAGGAGAAGGTGCATGTTAATACTTTGTCTGGCTTGCCTGCATTTGGGAAAAGGGTGGAGTGCATCTGTGTGCATATTTCCTGCGGGTTATTCCTGGTGAAGATCTGGGATTGCATGAAGTCTAGCTGTGGGGTAGATCTAGATTTGATTTGACATGGATGTACATTACTGGAACTCCTTGCATACTAATGTGGTTGTCTGAGGTGCAGTTGAAGATGGGGCTAAAATAAAAAAAAAACCTCTACTGGCATGCAGATGATGACTTCTCCTACTGGTTGACTTTGCTGTTACTCTGGGGAACAGAGGTTGAAAGACTATAAATCCATTAGACTCTTCAGAATGACAGAGGCTGGGTGGATATGGCATAAAATTACGGGCAGGAAACTTTAAAAAAAAAAATTAATAAAATATCGGAGGCCTGTCTGATTTAGATTGTGACAGCATACAGTTTTTTTTGTAGTGATCTTAACTGTATGAGCACTTGTGCAGTTTTGTCATTTTAGTTGAGTCCAACTCTTCGTGACCTTTAGCACACTAGGCCTATATGAAAAAAATGCCACTTTAGGTCCTTGTAAGTTCCTAATAGTTACTTCAGTAATGCTACTTGACCACCTTAGACTCTGTCACCCTTCTTTCTGCTTTTAGGCTTTCAGTGCATCAGTGTCTTCTCTAGGGAATCTTATTTGTTGCAGTATTGCAGCCGAAGTACAAGTCAGTTCACACCTCGGGCCTTCAGTGAACACTTTGAATCAGTCTACACCTGAGCAAACATCCAATCTTCTTGCAGTCTATGGAACAAGAGTTTTCTTCTACAGCCGAGTGCAAAACCATCTGATTTCTAGCACATCAGATTTTTAGCATATCAGCCCTGTAGTCGACCAGTTGGTGCCATAAGGTACTGCTGGGGGGATAGAAACAAAGCCTTGACTAAATATCCCTTTTGACAATGGGATGACTTTGCTGTTTAATATCTTATCCAGGTTGCCATAGTTTTCCATCCAAACAGCGAATGTCTTTTCATGCCTGCAGTTTACCATCTGCAGAGATCCATGGAGAAAAACATTTATGCTATTATATTATCCCATTATCCCAACTGTAACACCCTTGTGTTCTTTGAATCGGATACCAAAAGAAAACACTTTGATTACCGAAGTAATTTTCCTGTAGTTATGCCGTAAAATGTAAATCATGGTGGTATAAAGTAAATGTGCATGTGTGGTGGCAATTGGGAATACAGCGAGAGAGGGATTACAAATGATGGAATGAGTGAAGCAGAAAAACTCTTTGCTGTAGTATTGACGGGTAGTAAGTGTGAATTTGTTTATGCCACTTTATTTTTTATCTTTAACATCTAGAAATGAATGTCTCCCTCCTCCCCAGCATAGTGTGTTGTAAAAATAAAACCTATTCCGTGTCTGCAGAATTGTTTTGACTAATAGGTTACTGCTTGTCTGTCTCAAATCTGTACTTTAATGCCACAAAAGATTTATACGTGGGTGGAATGTTTTCGTGGCTATTTAAATCTTTAATACTGCTTCACCTGCACGGACATGTTCGGCTATTCTGGTTCAGTCTGAGATGCGTGGATAGAACTGTTTGGTATTTTAACAAAGTACAAAAAAGCCTGTTTTCGAGACACTTCTCTCCCCCCTCTCATTTTGTGCTGCATATGAATGCACAATAAGAGCAGAGGGGCCTGCATCCCCCCCCCACGCACACAGTAGAAAAGTGCTCTTTTACAACATTTTGTCTCCATTTGTATAATTGATGTAATATTTACTCTGTGTGATTTTATATATAATGTATACAATCATTCTGTTCAGACCCACCTTGGCATGCATTGCACAAGGCAGTGTGTCAAAATGAGGAGCTGCATTAAACTCTGCTCAAATTGTTTCATCTGTCTCGTACTCCTAGAGTTTAGGAAGAGAGACTCGGTAATGTCTTGAGCTTTGGTAAAGAAATCTTAATTGCCTTATAACAGATTGATTCAAGTTTGTACCTTGTTTTTGAAAAGCTTGTGTATCCTATAGCCCCATAAATACAAACTAAAGTTTAGTACAGACCTTCTCTTTTAGATTTGTACCAAAATTAATTTGGCGCAGCTGTGCATGCCCAGTTGTCTTTTTAATTATTTGTCATTCCATTTTTGAAATGTTCTGTGCGGAGGACTAGAAACCTACAATTTTTGTTGCACATGGATCTAATTTTAAAAAGTCTGCTGAGACACAGCTGAGCCAAGGTTTTCCAGCAATCTTGGCTGATGTTAAACGCACAAACTGGCTTAGTTCATTGAATAATATGGTCCTGTGTGTTTCTACTATTTTTAGACCCAAGTTGTAGTCCTATAAATTATATCTGGTTATACTGTATTTGCTTTTTTATGTGCAGACATGCATAACAGTAACTAAGTAGTATTTTTTGTTTCAGCATTGACGTGGTATGCTTGTGATCTTCACAGCTGTTCTGTAGCTGCAGTAATTGTACTATGTGCCTGTGTGACTTTTGTGGCATGCATGTGCCACAACGGGATCTTAAACCTTGTGATGAATGGTAAAGGGCATGAAACTAAAACAAGGCCGCCTCGCATTTGTGTGATTAAATTTATGTACCATAAAATATTGCTGGTAGGTATACAGTACTGTTGACATTATCTTTAGATTTCTGTGCTTTAATTTTTGTGGTTTAACTTTGCGCTCTTCACAACTAATTGATAAGAACCCTGAAACTCTAGTATGTAAATTAATGCAGTCCCCTCTGTCCCACTTTCACTCTGTTTTCTAGATCTTCACACGGGTCTGAATCTCTGAGCATTAACTTTCTTATACTCTTGTTTCACTCTCCACTCCACAACTGGCTTAGCTTTAATTACTCCACCACTCAAAGTACCCCTTTATTGACTTGGATAACTGCTACTTGTCACACACACGTACCTTATCTTATCACTTCTAGTTTTTAATCATGGCAGTATTTTAGCTATAATACCTATCCAGTTGCTTAACTAGTCTGTTTCTTATGTGTTATTGCCACCCTTATTTCATTGGATTTCTCATTAGTTTACCTTTTCTTCCCATCCCAGAAAACTTGTATGCTGATATTGCTCTATCTAATGTCCACTTATGTGACCACTAATGACACTCTAATGGATATACTTTTCTCTTTCTATGTTTTTCTCTCTCAATATTACTGTAACTGCTGATGCAGATTGGCAATGCGATAACCTAAGGAGAGAAATATGAAAACATCTAATCACAGTGGATGTACAGTTTACTGTTGGGTGTATTGGTGCAACTGTATGTTGGCTTTTATACTTCAAATATTGTTTGTATTCGCAAACTGGCTGCTATCATTACTTTTATTAAATGTTTATGGAGCTTAAACGGCGTCTTGCTTGACCTTTACAGTAAGCAAATGCAAATAAAATATAGACCTTTAGAGGCTGTAGGCTGCCATGATAATTTTCTCATGGATTTTAAGCCTTATTGTAGGCTAGTATGAGAGTTAAGCACATGTTTTATCTTTCTGTAGTAGACACGCATGTAGCTGTATTTGTTTTGTTTTAGTTACCAGTTCGTAACCTCCAGAGGACCTTTTTTGCCATAGCCTGAGCTAAAAGGCAAAGGCGTGACAAACATGTAAAATAAATGCAGCATAACAGAGTACTTAGGTGGAGCATTCTGCAAAAGGCTGTGTTGGGGCAATGGAGACTTAACATCCGTAGACATTTTTTTGTCATATAATGTACTCAACTGTCAATGTGCAATTCATTATGTTAACTGTACTTGTAATATATGTTCACGCTATTTTATAACAGCAGGGTGCATTTTATATGCATGATAAGGCAACGTGTGTGTCAAGGCACCGTAAGTAAGTGACTGTTTTAACATTATAGTAATGTGCTGCGTAAAAAAGTGGTGTCTAATAATCTTTAAACCATGTACATCTGTAGGCCTTGGTGAGATGGTCTTGGGCAGACTTCTAAATTGTAGGCAATTTGTATACTACTTGCATTTTGGCAATTGAGTTCCAGCCAGCAAGGCCACTCCTAGGGAATGCTTGCTCAACAGTGGTAACATGGAAATTACATTTTTTATAGTAGACATCCAATATCGCTGTCGAGATTGTGAAGTTTGATTTACAATCTATTTGCTAAATGAGGGCAGCACTCATTATTGAGCAGAGAGATGGCTGTATCTGGCAGTGGAGACCTGTTTTTTTTTTTCTCTGTATTGTTTGATAGTGGTCCTTAATGTGTGATAAGTGGATGAACCTTTAAGGTTTCGTCTTTTGCGGTTAGTAATATGGCAGTGTTTATGTAGAGATTTTATAATACTAATAGGTAGTGCATTTTCCAGTCTTGGAATAAGGACATTGATAGCAATAGTATTCTTTGGTAGCAATAACTTTCTTTGCTTTGTTTTGTGAGAATTTCATAGCCTTGTGTATTCCTCGGCTTACGCTACTTCACACAGTCTTACTTGATCCAAAAAAAATGCCCAGCAATCAATCAATCCACATATATACACTGCACAAAAGGTCCATTACTTTAAACCAGCCTAACAATCATTTAGGTTCAGTAGCAATATAGTAGTTAACAACTCCAGGGACGTTTAATTCTGCAACACTTTTTTTCTTCTATCCACTATTAAATGAACAACCAACACCAAGTTGTTTTATAATAATAATAAAAAAAATATAACAATTAACTTCTGAGATCTGCACATATGGTAACAAAGCTGTTCTTAATCTAATCAGTAATTCAGTCTTATGAGGCCTACTATGTACCTTTTTTCCCTACTGTACATTTGTGTACGTCCATATTCTTAAATTGCATTATAGGCTATACACATTCAGTTCTATATCTATAGTCCTTTGAATAACTGCATTATACTTATTTTATTTACTTTTGCTTAATTCAGTGTTCCTGGATTATTTCTTCCTAGTATTCTGAAAAGGGGCCTTGCTAGGGCCATGTGGACTGGGTTGGATAATCCTAGAAAAAACAATGCTGCTTAAGTTTACTTATTTCAGTGCTGCTTTTCCATATGTCTTATAAGTGACTGATACAGAGCTAACCAACTCCCTAGGTAAATGGGTAATTGGAAGGCTTTATCAAATGGAATTAGAATTGTAACTTTATACACAAGTCTTGCTATAAGGAAGACAAATGCACTGTGATCTTAAGTGTTTGTGTTGGAACTTACAATTTTAAAGTCAAGGATTTTAAAGTACATTTTTGTGGTGGTTATTCTCCTTTTCTGGTGCCTTTTGTTGGTGATTTTACAGCTTTATTGACCGTGTTAAGTCTTGCAGCAATGCCAAGTGTCAGCACTGTGGTCTTTATGGTGATCTTTGGAAATGTTTACTTTCAGCAAGCTGGTTCCAAAGACACCCCATTCATAGGATTGGCTCTTAATTTGTTTTTGTGTACACCATCTCAATAGAACTGGAATTGGGATATTTAGAAAAGGGAAGGAACAAACTACATAGGAAAAAAAAATGGGAATTGTGAGAACAATACCGACCAGTGACTGGATAGCTTATAAGTGATGTATAATGTTTGCAACTAAAGTTGTCAGTTTTTTCATTTATGTAAATGTAAGATTGTCTGTCCATACACTATGTTTTACACAAAAATAGGGTCCAGAGATGCCTGGCACGCCAGGCAAAGATTACCTGTCTGAATACTGTATAATAAGTAAAGGGGCAAGGCTTTGAGACTCAGTGTAGGACATTGTTTTACTCCTGTATCATTTTTCTAAGGAGCTCTTGTTTTTGCATGTGTCTGGTCAGGTACATACTGTGGAGGCATTGTACTCTATGATGCGATTGATTAGGGTTGAGTACAATGACCTCTCTGATCCTCGATGCCATGCTCTTATAAGTTGAACAACATTAAAGGCTTTTCTTACTGCCTTGGGCACATGTTTGTTGAAGGCTGGGCTACAGTCTACAGGAGTTCCCACATCCCTGACTAGTGAATCAACTTTTAGGGATGTTTGACTTTACCTATGCTGGCTGATTTCCGAAGAGGTATGATCATGCATTTCTTTGCATTGAGTTTTAAGCCATGACTTTTGCACCAAACATTTGTCTGTGTTAACTTTCTTGAAGGGTGTGTGTGTGTGTGTGTGTGTGTGGGGGGGGGGGATGACTGCTCCCAGCATGTCCATGCTTTAGCCATGTCTAGGTAGGCAGTATGCGCTGCTTATCCCCCATCCATTGCCTTAGTGACCTATTCAAAGACGTCCACTGGGTTTAATGAGCATAACCTTCCTTTGACAAAGCCAAACAAGGATGGATCCAGTGCTTGAAGGTTTCACATCCTTATTAATTTCTATGATGACAGTTCTTGGCAAATAAGACTAGTCAGACAAATATGGCTGTAGTTTCAAATATCTATTGAAGGTGCACCCTTGTGAAAGGGGATAACTGTCCGTAGTCTTCCATTCTTGTGGCACAATTCTGTTTTTGTAAGACTATTAAATAGTGACGCCAGGGGTCATGATAATATACAAGGACACCACATTAACCATCTAAAATGGCTTTTCAGGGCCCACTGGGGCTGTGTTCATGGCTTTGAGTGCATCTAGTGCATGCTTCCTATTTAACGTTGGAGGTTTAAGTTGGAACTGAATTTTTCTGGCAAGTTCACTATATTGCTAAGCTCCTGAATGTAACGCCATTAACCAGCAGTTCATCACATTGTCAGAAACCTCAATGGCAGCACATAAAGCTGAAGAATTCACTATTTGGTTATGGCCATTTGTATTTATGAAGTCCAGGAATCTCTGCTTACAGATTTGATTCGGTGTACGAGTCCCAGTCTATAGCAAGGTAACTTTAGTTTCCCATGAGTAGGGTATTGGGTTGAATGGTAAGTGTGTCCAGTAGGTGTAGGTTACAAGTATGCATTGTGAGCTGTTTGGGATGTGGAGGATGGCCTCCAGATGGCTAGGATATGGTACTGGATTTTGTCTATGGTGATCTGCACATGGCGGAGCTCCAGTGTGTCACCCTGTCTGATCAACCTAGAAGTATATATGCTTGCCATTTATGCATAGTGAGACACCTCCACCTTTACCTTTTGTTTGTGCAACTGCTGGTCTAAAAATGTGGAAGGCACTGAAAAACTTTGCACTGCTGGGGTACTTTCTGCCACTTTAAATTGTCTTAGTAACTGCACAGATGTCTATTTTTTTCAAGTGTGAAGAGGGCTTAGGAGGAGTGTAGTTTTTATTTAGGCAACTGGCACTGAACAGTAATACATTGAGTTTCAGTTCATTTTGATTTTGCTGGATCAGTAGGTTTAAGTTAACCAAAGAAGTGCATGTGGATAAGCAGGCAGCCCAAGAAGAAGGAAACTACCAGGAAACTGGAACGATATTCAAAAATGTATTTAAGGCAAACCCTAATCCAAATACATACGCAGTTAGATGGTCCAAATCTGGCACCTTTTAATAGGCATGTACAAACCAAATAAACCATAAAGCCCTGTAAAACGGAGCATCAAAAACATTATACATTTTAAGTTTTATAAATATTAAAGATTATCTGTTACATAAAAGTTCTGTGTAGAAATGAAAATACGTTTCATATATTGTGTGCATCATACTTTAAGATTAAAAAATACATAAACCAGGTACTAATAAAAAAAAAAAAATTACAGCTTCTCTGCCTTCTGTGTTAAGTACTGGTAAAAGAGAAACCACATCATTAATCCCTGGGTGGGAGGTAGTATTCAATTTAAGTTGACATAATAGTTTTTGTGTCAAATTGTATTTTCCCAGGAGCCACCCCATACATTGTACTCTGTGTTCAATGATGGCAAAATTAAAACATTTTAGAGTGCCTTGAGTATTTTCTTTACAAGTGTCTAAACTGTGTTCATAAACACGCTTTCTCAGTGCACATACGGTTTTGCCAACATAAAAGGCTGGCCAGGTGGAAGAGGTGGCCAAATACACCACCCATCTACTGTGACAATTGCCAGGAATGGGGATATACGACAATTGTTTAAGCCATTCAAAATGGGGATAAATTCATTCTCTCGAAAAAACTTACATTATTTACATCTACCACAGCAGAAATATAATTTCCTAAAGGCTTAGGTGTGGATTAAAATTACGGCCGCTTTTATATAAAAAAAAAAAAAAAAAACATGGCATCTCCCCTAAAATGTGATATTGGTATTCGCCTTAAAACATATGCCAGTGTCTTTCAAAACCTGTGACCCCCTATTATATTACAAAACCAAGGCACAGTGAAATATTTCTTCATTTTACTTCATTAATCCCTTCATTTAAATGGATCAGAAGAATTCCAACAGGCTGCGTACAAGGGTAAATTTCCATTTAAATGATAGGTAGCTGTGGGGAGGTCTCAGAACTTTTAAGGTCTAATCCTACTCTTAAAGGCTTGTCACTAAAATTTTAACAAGGTGAATGGGGTAACCCCCACTAATGTCCTCAAAGTTCTTCCTTTTCAACATCAGACAAGGCTTGGTTCAAGTTCATCAAAACTGCCCTCTTAAAAGGTTTTTTTTCTGCACAAAGGGATAACTTTTGAATGCAGATATGCATTAGAAAATGTTTGTTTTCTATATATTGTGGACCAAAATTTATCACCTTTGAAAATGGTTTTTCCAAGTGACTCTTGATAAGTAAACCGTAAAACAGCAGTGGGCCCATTTAATAAAGGCCACACATTGTTTTAATCATGGAGAGAGGACCCATCCACAAAATTAAAGAGGTCATCCAGATAATGAAGGTAAAGTCTGCAGAATTGATAGAACTTGGATTAAAAAAAAATCCTTTCACAAACTAACCTAACTAGGTTTACAAAGGGTCTATATTAGAACATCTAAGTTTCAAAACTTAGAATGTTCTAATATTGACCCCTATTCAGCGAAAGATGAAAACATCGAAGCAACAGAAATTTTGTCCTAGGGAAAGAATTCTGTTGTCCATTTCTATTGCTTCGGTATTTTCAGCGCTGTGGTGGAAAGTTACGGGTCTGGTTCAGGTATGTGTGCGATTATGTTTGGTGTGCTTGTGTTGTGTGTATGTGTTTTGGAACAGCAAATTTTTTTCCCTAGGAAATAATTTGATGATCTGTATAGGTTCATACTAGGCTATCTGCCCTAGGGCATTTATAAGCCTAGCCAGAGTATGTTTGGCTTTCGCCACCCATTTTAAATTAAGTTTGCTATGCCCTTTTTCGAGGTTAGTATACTGTGCCTAGTGACACAAGTGATACCCGGGGTAAACCTACGATCTCCCATCCACTCATCAAGATTCCTCTTGGACAGTCAATGAGGGACTCTGCCTAACCTGGACTGGGATTTTATTCCAGAGTGAAGGGAGCCTCTGGGTTATGAATCTGTCCCTCCAGCATGTCCTATTTATTTCAGTGCTGAGGTTCAAGTCTCTCGAGCGTGTAGCTCGATGGGATTTTGATTTTTTGAGGTGCAGCATGTCCCTTAATTCCGGGTTGGACATGGCTTTATACGTCAGGCACAGGCCCCCTCTGAGCAGGGGGTATGCCACTGAGTAGAGCTGAAGTTTCTTTAACCGGGTAGCATATGGTATCTGTTTGAGCCCTTTGATCCTCTTGGTGAGGTACTTTTGGGGTCTTTCCAGTTGCTGCAGGTGTTTGGTAAGGTACATCCCAAAAGGGGCATTGTACTCTATTATGGGCCTGATGAGGGATGAGTAGAGGCACGATGACCTCCCCTAATCTAGATGTGAATCCTTTCATGATTAGGTGGGCTACATAAAATGTTTTTCTAACCACTTTGGCCACGTGGTTGTCAAATGAGAGATTGCTATCAACTTGGGTCCCCAGGTCCCTAATTACTTCTTCTGTACTTAATGGATTACCACCTATGTGGTAATTTGTGGGCACTTTGTTTTTGCCAAAGGGGATGACTATACACTTTGGCATTTAGCTTGAGGCCATGGCTCTGGCACCAGTTGTCTGTTTCTATGAGGCCCTTTTGGAGGATGCTTGTGTCGGCTGGAGAGTTGATTATGGTGCCCAGTTTGCAGTCCTCTGCGAACTTGGTCAGCCACAGTCCTTCTGTGTTGGCCTGTACCTCTGAGAAATGTATACCGAACAAGAGAGGTCCCAGGACTGAGCCTTGTGGGATGCCACTTGTAACTGGTTTGGAGTCTGACATGGCTCCAGCAATTCTGACCATGTGGGTTCTGTCCTTGAGCCACTTTGCAACCCATCTAGTGACATAGGGGTTTATATTTAAGCTGGTGAGCTTATCTATAATGCCTGAGTGGGGTATTGTATCTAAGGCTTTTGCGAGGTCCAGGTAGGCTGTGTGGACCACCTTCCCTTCGTCAATGGCCTTGGTGACTGTTTCAAAGAAGGTGACCAGTTTTAAGAGGCAGGATCTGCCCTTAACAAAACTGAACTGGGTAGGATCCAGTGTCTGTCTGTAGGTCCCCAATATCTTTATTTATGAGGTCCATGATCCTTTCCATAGCTTTGCAGACCAAGCTAGTCAGGCTTATGGGGCGATAGTTTCCAGGGTCCGTTGAGGCACCACCTCTGTGGAGAGGGACCACTGTTGCTGTACGCCACTCTTTGGGTACATATCCTGTAGTAAGGCTGAGATTGAACAGTAGTTTTATGTTTGGGTTTAGCTCTTCTTGGAGTTCATGTAGGATGCAGCCCGGGACACCGTCTGGTCCCATTGATGCTGTGTTTTTTGCTTTGGAGGGGGCGGCTCTTACCTGAGCATCTGAGATGTCAGGGGGGCAGCACTCTCCTGGGATAGATATTTGCCCTTTTGGTGGGGAGGGGTTTGTGCTGAACCTGTCAGCTAGGATGTTGGCAATGTCTGTGGGTTTGGTGTATTTTTTGTCATTTTGGACTAATTCTGAGCATATCTGGGAATTCCCACCCAGGTTCCTAACGTAACTAAAGAAAGCCTTGTGATTATCCTTAATGTCCTGTGCAATTTTTCTCTCGAAGCTGGCCTTAGATGATTTTATGAGTGCCCTTAGTTTTTTGCTAATACTGATCAGAGATGCCTTCCCTTTTTGGGATTTTGCTCCATCATGTAGCAGCTTCCTCCTTCTATTGTATAGTTTGTTTATGGCTGGGGTCCACCAGACAGGACGTCTGCCTTTGGAGGATTGGGTCTTGGTTTTATTTGGGATTGCATGATCCATGCATTCCTGAAGGTGTTCATAGAATGCATTTATAAAGGATTCTGCGGTCTGGGCTGTATTTTCCACAGGCCCGGGGGCTTTGAAGGATTCCACCTCGGTTTTGAGGAGTGTGAAATT
This sequence comes from Protopterus annectens, assembly GCF_019279795.1. Classification (NCBI taxonomy): domain Eukaryota; kingdom Metazoa; phylum Chordata; order Ceratodontiformes; family Protopteridae; genus Protopterus; species Protopterus annectens. The sequence goes on from NC_056744.1 coordinate 823,819,321, forward strand.
TGCTTTAGAGAAGTTTTTCACTTTGGTTTTCTGGGCATGGGGTGGGGTCGGGATGTGAATATCCAGTGAGATCAGTTTATGGTCTGATCTTACCAGTGAGGGATACACTTCTGGTCTGGAGCATAGAGTCCCCATGTTGGTGATGATTAGGTCCAGTATGTTTTCCCCTCTTGTGGGAGTGGTAACAAGTTGTTCCATAGCATTTGAGTTTATGAATTCTAGGAACCTTTGGGCTAGGGTGTTGGAGCTAGAGTAATGCTCCCAGTCTATGTTTGGGTAGTTGAAGTCACCCAATATAATGGTGTTTGGAGAGACCTTCATATTTTCCAGTGTTCTCAGGAAGGCCGTGTGGGGTTCCTGTGTTTGGGAGGGTGGTCTGTAGCAGGCTATAAACTGCAAGGCAGTTTTACCCACTGTTAGTTGCACATGGATAGTCTCTGATGCTTCGTGCTTTGCCACCAACCCGGAGGTGTGGGTATCTTTGAATATCGATACTCCCCCTTCTTTTGTGGTTTGGTCCAAGTTTTGGGGCCGAAAAGCATGGTATGAGGTATAACCTGGTAGTGCTGGGGTGCTCCCGGGAGCCCTGAACCAGGTTTCTGTTACTGCACAGATATCGATGTTCTCCATGCTAAGGAGAGTTTCAAGTGCATGCATCTTGAGGTTTAGACTTCTGGCATTGAGTAGCATTACTCTTAGTTTCTTATCCCTTGTGATACCTATGGAGGTGGGTTTGTCTTTTGAGCCTTTCCTAAAAAAGGCACTATGGGGGTAGCAAGAGCCTTTGCCAATATCTGAAAGCCCAGGGGTGACGGGTGCAAGCCGTCCCTAGCGAAGCATCGTGGCTTGTAGAGCATATCATCCCAGGCTGACAGGCATTGGATCCCCTTTGAATGACACCAGTACTTAAGCCAATTGTTGAAATTGATCATCTTGTCTTCATATTGTGGCATCATTCTTGGTGAGGGTAAGATGCTACTCAAGGTCAGGGTCATACCGGCCTGGGCTACATGCTCCGAGAGCTCCTCTGTCTCTCCATGTAGTCCAGGGAGGTACGTCTCAGGTCATTCACACCAGCATGGACAATGACTGAGTCATATTTGTACTTGCCTTGGAGTGACCTGAGTGCTTGTGTTATGTGGCGGATCCTAGCGCCCGACAGGCTGCTCACCGTGACCTTCTCCTTGTTCAGCCTGGTGAGTGGGACGTCAGTGTGCCTGACGATAGTCACCTATTACAAGTGTTTCAGGTGTGTTGTTTAGCCTTAAGGGCTGTGTCTGTTCGGCACACTGGCTTTGTGAGATGTGTTGCACGTGTTTTGCTTTGGGGTAGCGGTTGCTTGGGTGTCTGCTTTGGAGGTCTCTGCTGCTTAGGCAGATCTTTATTTAGAGCCTCTGAGTATGTTTTTGTGTGATTATGTGTTTGCTGTTGTGGTAGGTCTATGTGAGACTGGAATTGTAGTGAGTGTGGTTTCCTTCTCCTCCTGACTGGTTATGCCAGTACTGAGTTGAGAGAGCTTAGCCTCCAGTTTGGCTATATGGTTGCATCTCTCACATGTTTTGGAATTTGTTGGGAGGAGGAGAGGGTCGTCTGTGTACATGAGGCAGTTGTAACATTTGTTTTCAGCTTTCTCTGAATAGAGCCTGATATTAGAACATTCGAACTTTTGAAACTTCAATGTTCTAATAGACTCGTTTAGAAAGATGGGCGCAGGCAGCACCCATAGCAATGCCTTTCGTTTGTTTAAATACCTTTCCTTCAAAAACAGATGGTCTAAAACTATTTCCATGAATTACAAAATCAGCCTGATATCATGAGTGGTGAAAAAAAAATTAATACAAATCCTCATGAGACCATTCTAGACAAACATTCTGTGGAAAATTGGTAAAAAGGCGAACCACATCGGTGGTTAAAAAAAAAAAAAAAAAAAATCATTAAAAAGTACAGTTTTGTACCTACCATAAATGTAGATGTTCGAGGATATCCATTGCTGCAGTCCTGACATATGGGTATTCCGCTGTCCACCATCGGCCCGAATACCAAAGGGCTAGAATCTGGCGTCGGTCATGGCGCTCGAGGCTGACATCAGTATGTGCCAGTATAAATCATGACCGGCGCCATACCCTCAGTCTTTCTTGCCTCAGGCGTCAGAATGCAAAAATACCACCCAAAACCCAAACCTAAATAAGGGGGTAGGAGGGAGGGAAATTTGGACTGCAGCAATGGATATCCTCGAACATCTACATTTATGGTAGGTACAAAACTGTACTATGTTCTTCGTCTACCATTGCTGCAGTCCTGACATATGGGTAGAATCCCAGAGCAACGGAAAACAGGGAGGATGGCCAACCAAATAGAATTAGGAGCTGCCAACATGCCCTGTAGAAGAGCAGTGGCAAACCCAGCCCTAGACCTGGAATAAAGAGGTAAATGATAATGCTTAGTAAATGTATGTACAGAACTCCAAGTAGCTGCCTCCAAAATGTCCTTAGCAGCTACCCCTCTCAAAAAGCAGTAGAGGTGGCGTAGCCCTAGTAGAGTGAGGCCTGATCCCAGCAGGAACATCTTTCCCATGATGAGAATAACAAAAAGCAATTCTGGTCATGGTCGGGTGAATAATTTTGGGTAAATGTGGCCCATCCCCTAGTTTTTTCTAAACGAAATAAAAATCCCACCCCCCAAAATAGGTAGGGGGAAAACCAAAATTTTTCCCGGGGTTAATTTTTTAAATTAATTGACTATGTTTTGTCAAATTGTATTTTCAAGGGAGAACCCCAGACAGGGAAAACAGGAGGAGGGCCCAAAAATAAATTTGGAGCCAAAATTTTCCCTTTAAAAGCAGTGGAAACCCCCAGTTTTCCGGAAAAAGGTTTTGAACTATAAAGGGGGCCAGATAAGAGGGGGAAAAAATTTCCCCCACCCCCCTTAAAAAGCGGGAAGGGTGGCAGAAACCCATTAAATGGGGTTTTCCCCAAAAAAATTTTTCCATTTTTAAATAACAAAAGAATAAATTTTCCAAAACCCTTGAGTGGGGTTTAAAATTTCCCTTGTAAAAAAAAAAAACAAAAAACTTTAAAATTTTAAATTTTGGTTTTGCTAAAAATATCTAAAATGCCTTGACATCCAAAATCAAAACCCCCTTTTTTTTTACTTAAAATACAATTTAAAAATTTGGTTCGGGAAAATTAAATTTTTGGGGAAAAAATTTTTTTAAAAATAAAAAAATTTGGGGTTTTTAAATTTTAAAAGGTTAATCCAGGGGGGGCCCTTGTAATTAAAACCTTCAGAGGGGTAACCCAAACAAAACCCTTTTCCAAAGCCCTTTTCAATTCAGCAAGTTTGGGTTCAAGGGAAAATAAACTCCCCAAAAAAATTTTTTCCCCAAAAGGGGATAACTTTTGGGGCTATATTTTCCCCTTAGAAATGTTTCCAATGGATGGAAAAAAATCACATATAGGGCAAAAGTGACTCCTTTAAAAAGAAAACAAATCCCTTTTAAAAAACATTTTAAATAGGGAAAAGACCCCCAAAAATTAGAATAAAAAAAAAAGGGTAAAGCTGCAAAGAAAACTTTTTTTAAAAATCCTTTCCATAAAACCCTGGTTTCCAAAGACATAAAACTTGTTTAAACTGAAGGTTCTAAAATTGAATTCCAAGGCTCAGGAGAAAAGATTTCCTTGGGAAAAATTTTTCCCCCTTTTAAAAATTTTGGGAATTTTAAGGCCGGGTTAAATTTCCTGGGGGGAAAATTTGCTTGTGGTTGGGGTGTTTTGGAACAGCAATTTTCCCCTTTAAAATAAAAATATTTGGGAAGAAGGCAAAGGAAAGCATCCCTAAGGGTTTTAACTGAAGGATAGTGTCTTTTCCACCCTTTTAAATAATCTATCCCCTTTTTGGGTTGAAAATTCGAGAGGAACAGATTTTTCGGAAAACCCAACCTTTAAACTAAAACCCTTGGAAACTCTTTGGGGATCCCAACCTGTGCTAAAAATTCTAAAGAAGGGGCTCCTGGAGAAACTGTCCCCCAAGAGTATTATTTAAAAGCGGGCCCCCAATCTAGCTTGTTGCTCAGGGATAAAAATTTTTTTGCTTGTTTTAAACCGGGTTGAATGTTTCTTTTAAACCCCCGGGCCTTAAAGAGGCGAATGCCCAAAGCAATTTAACGCAGCATTTTCTGTTAAATTTAAATCCTTTTGGGAAAGGTTTTGGGGCCCTTTCCTTAAATGAGCCCCAAGGTACTCCAAGGGCGTTTTAATCTATTTGGCCTGTAAGAGAGTTTTTAGGGACTTTCCTCCCCCCCCAAAAAATTTCCTTTGATGAAGGGGGAATAAAAGGGTTCCCAAATTGGCGTTTTGGGTAAAAGGGGTTTTGGGAAAAACCTTGGGCCCCCCAAATCCATTTCTTTGGGTATTTAAAGGGAAACCATGATAATTTGGGGACTTTTGGAAAAGGGAATTACTAAACTTTTGGAGTATTGATGAGATGGCTTGTTGTCTGTTTAAAAAGGCCTTTTGGATTGCTGTGTCGACCCGGAAAATCCCTTTGGGGGGGTACTGCGGAACTTTTTCGCCACAGCCCCTTTGGCACCTTAAAATGTTTTACAAGAAGAGTGGAAAAGCTTGCGGGAAAAAAACGTGTCCTTTTTGGATTTTAAATTTCCCCATTCTAAAAAGTTTCGGGGCCGGTTTTTTGGGAAACCCTCAGTAAAAGAAAAAGGGGGAAAACTATAATAAAATTTCCCATTGGGAAATCTAAGGTTTTTGACGGGCCGGTAGGTGTGGAACCTCCTTGAATCCGGTACTCAAGATCCCCAGTAGGCGGGACTGCCCTTAAAAATTTTGAACTTGGAAATTTCCGGGTGTTTGGGTCCCAAATCAATTTTCCCCAAATTTTTTTTCCTTTCTTTCCCTTTAAGAAAAGCGGAAAAAAACCGGGGGCCTTTTCCAGGGTCCTTTGACCCCAAAACCTGGGAGAGAGAATTTCCCTGTCTCCAGCTTTCTTTGGGCAATCGGGATACCTTTAAAAAGGGGGGAAAGTTATTTTTTAGCCTCTTTTATTATGTAATACCCAGTCGGGGTCCCAATCCCGTTTTTTGAAAGCCGGCCCCTTCCTGGGGACTGAGAGGGCGGGGGCCGGCCCGGGGAAAAAGGGTATTGTCTTTTGGGGGAAGGAGGGATGCCCTCCCCGCAGGGGGTAAGCCAAGTTAAATGGCCCCTGGAGAATTCTACCTATTCCCACCCGGCCCCTAACATAACTAAGGGGGGGAAAGCCATCCCTTAGCGGCCAATTTCTTTTGGCGGGCCTTAAAAATTTTAATGCCTTAGTTTTGCTTTTCCTCCATTTTCCTTTTTTTGGGGCCAAAAAAAATAGTTCCCCTTTAAAATTGGTTTAAACGGGGTAAACGGCTCTTTGAGGATCCCTTGGGGGGAAATTGCAGCCCCCCGGGACCTGGGGGGTTCAAAAAAATTTAAAAAGGTTCCCTCTGGTCTGATTTCCAAAAACCGGGGCTTTTAAATTCAACCTTCGTAAGATAATTTCTTTAATTCCCGTTTTTAAAGGCATTGAAACTGAAATTAAAAGTTATGAAAAATAAGAGGATACATTTCCCCCCACCATAGGCCAGTTTGTAAAAGGCGCCCTATTTAGAAAGCTAGTCAGGCTTATGGGGCGATAGTTTCCAGGGTCGGGGTCGAGGTCGTTGAGGCTGCACCACACCTCTGTGGAGAGGGGACCACTGTTGCTGTATGCGCCACTCTTTGGGTACATATCCTGTAGTGGGGCTGAAAGGAGATTGAACAGTAGTTTATGTTTGGGTTTAGCTCTTCTTGGAGTTCATGTAGAGGATGCAGCCGGGACACGTCTGAGGTCCCATTGATGCTGTGTTTGCTTGCTTTGGAGAGGCGAGGCTTCTTACACAGAGGCATCTGAAGGATGTCAGGGGCAGCACTCTCCTGGGATAGATATGTTGCCCTTTTTGGTGGGGAGGGGAGTTTGTGCTGAACCCTGTGGGTTTGGTGTGTATTTGTGATTTTGGACTAATTCTGAGGCATATCCCAGAATTCCCACCCAGGAGTTCCTAACGTAACTAAAGAAAGCCTTGTGATTATGTAATGTGTCACTGTTTGTTTTCTCGAAGCTGGCCTTAGATGATTTTATGAGTGCCCTTAGTTTTTTGCTAATACTGATCAGAGATGCCTTCCCTTTTTGGGATTTTTTGCTCCATCATGTAGCAGCTTCACTCCTTCTATTGTACATAGTTTGTTTTATGGCTGGGAATTCCACCCAGATAGGGCGTCTGCCTTTGGAGGATTGGGTCTTGGTTTTATTTGGGGATTGCAGATCCATGCATTCCTGAAGGTAATATATAGAATGCATTTTATAAAGGATTCCTGCAGGTCTGGGCTGTATTTTCCACAGGCCGAGCTGAAGGATTCCACCTCGGTTTTGAGAAGTGTGAAGAATTTGCTTTAGAAGTTTTCACTTTGGTTTCTGGGCATGGGGTGGGGTCGGGATGTGAATATCAGTGAGATCAGTTTATGGTGCTGAATCTTACCAGTGAGGATACACTTCTGGTCTGGAGCATAGAGTCCCCATGTTGGTGATGATTAGGTCCAGTATGTTTTTCCCCTCTTGTGGGAGTGGTAACAAGTTGTTCCATAGCATTTGAGTTTATGAATTCCTAGGAACCTTTGGGCTAGGGTGTTGGAGCTAAGTAATGCTCCCAGTCTATGTTTGGGTAGTTGAAGTAGCCCAATATAATGGTGTTTGGAGACCTTCATATTTTCCAGTGTTCTCAGGAAGGCAGTTAGGTTCCTGTGTTTGGGAAGGTGGTCTGTAGCAGGCTATAAACTGGAAGCAGTTTACCCACTGTTAGTGCACATGGATAGTCTCTGATGCTTCGTGCTTTGCCACCAACGGAGGTGTTGGAGTATCTTTGAATATCGATACTCCCCTTCTTTTGTGGTTTGGTCCAAGTTTTGGGGCGAAAAGCATAGTATGAGGTATAACCTGGTAGTGCTGGGGTGCTCCCGGGAGCCCTGAACCAGGTTTCTGTTACTACTGAATGCTCGATGTTCTCCATGCTAAGGAGAGTTTCAAGTGCATGCATCTTGAGGTTTTAGACTTCTGGCATTGAGTAGCATTACTCTAACCTTATCCCTTGTGATACCTATGGAGGTGGGTTTGTCTTTTGGGCCTTTTCCTAAAAAAGGCACTATGGGGGTAACAAGAGCCTTTGCCAATATCTGAAAGCCCAGGGGAGTGTGGTGCAAACACGTCCACCTATGGCCAGCTGTCGTGGCTTGTCAGAGCATATCATCCCAGGCTGACAGGCATTGGATCCCCCTTTGAATGACGCACCAGTACTTAAGCCAATTGTTGAAATTGATCATCTTGTCTTCATATTGTGGCATCATTCTTGGTGAGGGTAAGATGCTACTCAAGGTCCAGGGGTCATATACGGCCTGGGCTACATGCTCCGAGCTCCCTCTGTCTCTCTTCATGTAGTCAGGAGAGTGTACGTCTCAGGTCATTCACACACCAGCATGGACAATGACTGGTCATATTTTGTACTTGCCTTGGGTGACCTGAGTGCTTGTGTTATGTGGTAGGATCCTAGCGCCCGACAGGCTGCTCACCCGTGACCTTCTTGTTCAGCCTGGTGAGTGGAGCGTCAGTGTGCCTGACGATAGTCACCTATTACAAGTCAACTATCAGGTGTGTTGTTTGTATAAGGGCTGTGTCTATTCGGCACCACTGGCTGTGAGATGTGTTGCGCGTGTTTTGCTTTGGGGTAGCGGTTGCTTGGGTGTCTGCTTTGGAGGTCTCTGCTGTAGGCAGATCTTTATTTAGAGCCTCTGAGTATGTTTTTGCAGTGATTATGTGTTTGCTGTTGTGGTAGGTCTATGTGAGACTGGAATTGTAGTGAGTGTGGTTCCTTCTCCTCCTGACTGGTTATGCCAGTTACTGAGTTGAAGAGCTTAGCCTCCAGTTTGGCTATATGGTTGCATCTCACATGTGTTGGAATTTGTTGGGAGGAGGAGAGGGTCGTCTGTGTACATGAGGCAGTTGTAACATTTGTTTTCAGCTTTCTCTGAATAGAGCCTGATACTAGAACATTCGAACTTTTGAAACTTCAATGTTCTAATAGACTCGTTTAGAAAGATGAAACATGGGCATGAAGGCAGCACCCATAGCAATGCCTTTCGTTTGTTTAAATACCTTTCCTTCAAAAACAGATGGTCTAAAACTATTTCCATGAATTACAAAATCAGCCTGATATCATGAGTGGTGAAAAAAAAATTAAATTAATACAAATCCTCATGAGACCATTCTAGACAAACATTCTGTGGAAAATTGGTAAAAAGGCGAACCAAAAATCATTAAAACTTTGTTTTTTTGTTTTTCCTTCCTAAAAATGTTTTTTCCAAGAATAAATGGTAGTTTAAGAACATTCTTGTGAACCTTCAGGATCACAGAATTGCTGGAATAGTAGGTGTAGTATTTTTCAAAAAATTAAACCTGGAAAGAGTAATTTTTTTTTTGTTGTTGGAAAATCCTCCAAGTGATCTATTTCTTGTAGGCTATATTAACTTTGTTCCTAGACGCTGCTGAATAGGTATCCAAATCTTGTAAAAGGGTAAACATATCACTGGTTTAGTCAGAATCTAATACAACTTCCCCACCCTTGTCAGGCTTCATGATTCTAAGGGATTTATCCTGCCTTAATTTGTTTAATAACCTTTCAGATATTGTAAGATTGTAATGCCTCTTTCGTTCTTCTAAATCTAGGCCATACCTTGTATGGATTTTCACAAGCACTAGAAAAAGCTTGCACCAAGGGATTCATAGGGTGATTTAAAGTGAGTTTTATAGATAAAATCATTTTCAAGGGTGATACATTTCAGTCCACAAGTTATAGAAAATCAACATTTTCTAATGCTTATCTGCATTTTAAAAGCGGTCATCCCTTTGTGCAGAAAAAGAAGCCTTGTAAAAGGGCAGTTTTGTTAGGTTCGCTTGGATGATTTTGAACCAAGCCTCGATTGATGTTGAAAAGGAAGAACTTGGAGGATGTTTTATTAATAGTGGTTACTAAAATTTTTAAACAAGGTCAATGGAGTAATTAATTTTTTTTATTTTATTTTTGTTGAGGTACCAAGTATCCCCCTTTTAAGAGTAGGATTAGACCCTCCAGTTCTGAGACCTCCCCGCAGCTAAACTACCTGTTGCCATTTAGATGGAATTTACCCTCGTACTCAGCCTGTTTGGGAATTCTTCTCCTGATTGATTTAATGAAGGGACTAATGAAGTAATATTTCGCTGTACCTTTGTTTTTCAATATTATTGTGGGTCACGGGTCTTCAAAAACACAAAACAAAATGGAATTTAAGGTCAACGCTAGTATCTTTCACATTTTTAGGTGTGGCACCATGTTTTGTTGTGATTTTAAAAATTTCATGGAAGCCACACTTGAGCCTTTAGGGAATGATGCTCCCAAAGGGTACCAGATTCTGTGGTAGATGTAAACAATGTTAAGTTTATTTACAAGGCTGAATTTATCCCTATTTTGACCAGCTTAAAAAAGCTGTCATGTATCCCATTCCTTGTAATTGCCTTGGTAGATGGCTGGCATATTTGGCTACCTGTAGCAATTGCCCAACCTTTTATGTTGGTAAAACTAAACAGATCATTGAACACAGAGTATAATGTACAGGGTGGCACCTGGGGAAAATACAATTGGATACTATGGCAACTTTAATGCTACCTGCCCCTGGGATTAATGATGCTGTTTCTATTTTACAAGTACTTACTTTGAAGGCAGCAAAGCTGTATTTCTTTGATTAATTTTTCATTACTAACTGGTGTTTGTTTGCGTCCTGCTTTTTAATATGCATTTTTTAAGCTTAAAGTTGTAGGTTTCTTAATGTTTATTACACCTGATATGCGTGCATTTCATTTGTGTGTATTTCATTTCTACACAGAGCTTTATATAATTGATTTTTATAAATTTTAATACTTCCAATATTTTTGATGGGGCTTTATGGTTTACTTGGTTTGTACATGCCTATTAAGGTGTCTCTTGATTTATTTGGGACCTCCTAACTGCATATTTATGATTGTATGAGCACTTTAAGGTTATACTAGATTTTAATTGGTACCTTATGATCACTGGGCTCCAATTTTAAATCAAGATTATTGCATTAATTTTAGTTCTGAAGTCCTGTTGTAATTTACAACCCACAGGTACCAGTATGATTCCATTATAGTTAATGAAGGGAGTAGGTGCATGGTCTGGCAGGTCATGACTCTAGATAAGCAACTATTATTTTTTCCTTGTTCAGCCTGATTAGAGGGGCATGTCTTGCAATGGAGTCCCCTATGACAAGAGTCCTGATTTTATATGCATGGCTGTGTGTGTGGTTTCAACAACTTTGATATGTGCTTGTATTTGACAGTTTATCCTATGATGTTATGCAAGTACACCTTGCCTACTGTCTGTTCCTGTAAGGATTAAGTGGTTGTCAGTAAACGCGAGACAACTTTCACATTCTAGCATGATGCCCATCTCCACCAAATAGGCTACAGAGAAGTTAAGAAATTACATATCCATGATGTCCACTTCTTTGATTGGTGAGCTATAAGGAAGTTGTGCATTGGGGTTAGATTAAGTATGTTGTGCTAGGGCAGATTATTCCAAACAGTACTGAATTTTACCCGTGAGACAACTTTCACATTCTAGCATGATGCCCATCTCCACCAAATAGGCTACAGAGAAGTTAAGAAATTACATATCCATGATGTCCACTTCTTTGATTGGTGAGCTATAAGGAAGTTGTGCATCAGTTAGATTAAGTATGTTGTGCTAGGGCAGATTATTCCAAACAGTACTGAATTTTACCCGTGAGACAACTTTCACATTCTAGCATGATGCCCATCTCCACCAAATAGGCTACAGAGAAGTTAAGAAATTACATATCCATGATGTCCACTTCTTTGATTGGTGAGCTATAAGGAAGTTGTGCATTGGGGTTAGATTAAGTATGTTGTGCTAGGGCAGATTATTCCAAACAGTACTGAATTTTACCCGCGGTGGTGGTGCTGCAGTAGCATTGTCGCCTCACAGTAAGACGCTGTCCGGTTCGATTCTCAGCGAGAGCGTCTTCTGCGTGGAGATATGCGTGAATGGGCGTACCTTCGTTGAAGGTTGTGCGTCAGGGCTGGTAACTCTGCATGTAAAAAAACTACCAATCATTAGCGGGCCGGAGTTCTGGTGTGGCGACCCCTAACCGGGAAAAGCCGAAAGACTCCTGCGTACTAAATTTTACTTTAGATCAACAAGATTAGTATTACCACTCAACACCCTTGGAGTGGAAAGTATTTACTTTGTGTTTACTGCTTTTATAGGATACCATTGTATTTTATATAGGGAAAATTTGCTTTCTAGGTGTCTGATGTTGTACAAGGCATTAATTGCTGCTGCTTGGTTACTAGCTCTGCGCAAATGTACCAAACCTATAGCAGCACAAAAAAACTAAAAATGAGCCCTCTGGACAGTAAAATTACTACACTCTGAGCACTTTTATGCATTTCCCATCTCAGACCAGTGACACCTCCTGTCACAGATTAAATAAACACGGTCCTGCTAATCTAAAAACACAGTAGAAGAGCCCTACAAGGGCAATGTTGCCACAAAGCAGTTAAACAACTTGCTGGAAATCCATTGCTGCAGAGGATTTCAAAGCAGTCTTGCAGCAGTCACAGAGAGAGGAAGAGCAATTTCCTTTTACAAAAATACAGTGAAATGCACAAAAATATAAAAGCAGAAAATGGTAGTGATTGCTCAAAATTAAAGTGCACCTTAGCAATCAAAAGTACTTGGCTTTGTTTGGATGGCACTTTAGTGAAACACTTCTTTGCATCCAAGCCTGTCGTTCCAGTTTTGCTCACCTCTGGGGGAAATTGAGCAGGTGACTATCTGTAGTAAAGAAAGTTTAGTTGAGCAGTATCTGTTTGCTGGGTGGGCACTTGGTGTCATGCATTGAGTGGGAAAAGTACTTGTACAGCAGACAATGCCAGTAAAAGAGGGGAGGGAATATTTAAATCAGATTAACGTAAGGTATAGATGCCAAAGACTGCCTTGAAAAAAAACACAACAGGAAAAGTGCAGGAGGGGAGGGGAAAATTCATGGAAGAAGCAGGCTGGCTAGAGAGAGATCCAATCAAAGCCAATATTAGGACTGTATCGGAACCTGTAGCTTGCATTTCAGTGGAGGATGGGGCCGATGCAAAGAATAGGAAACACAAAGGTACTGGAATGCGATTTTAAGCAGGTAAATTTATAAGCAGAATGTAAACTATATAAGAGTAAAACCTGTAATGTCAACTGTAAAAGCACAAACAACTCCCGAAGCAGAAAAAACAATATTCTCACTGCTCTGATTCTTCAGTTTAAGGCACCAGCATATGCATAAATTTACTAGTAATACTATTTATGAAAAATGCAGTAATGAATGACCAAGGCTCAATTCTGGCAGTAGTTCAGTTATGCCACAGCTGTGAATGCATCTAGAAGACTAAGGCGCACCAGTGTTTAATACAAACCACTATCTTTTACAAGTAATTCTACTTGTGGAGATTGTGTTTCTAGATTATACTGCACTTCTTTCTCCACAACTGCAAATTTAAGCTACAGTAAGATTAAGGTCTTAGAACTAACTGGAAATATGAAAGTTATTGGTTTGTATTTAAATTTCCAATAAAGCACACCCCATATTACTATCTACATTTGCTTTTATGTAGCGCACATTTTATTTAAAGGTATGTTTCAGTTTAAAACCTGTAATTTCGATGTTTTTCTTATGTTTGTTGGCCTGGATTGTTGTTGAAAAGGGTCCTGTACTCAACTCAGACGTTTTATTGTATTTTTTATATATATATATATATATATATATATATATATATATATATATATATATATATATATATATATATATACACACACACACACACACATATGCGTGTGTGTGTATGTGTGTATGTGTGTATGTGTGTGTGTATATATATATGTATATATGTTTATATATATGTATATATGTTTATATATATATATATATATATATATATATATATATATATGTGTGTGTGTATATATGTGTATATATGTATATATGTGTATATATGTGTATATATGTGTATATATGTGTATATATGTGTATATATGTATATATGTATATGTGTGTGTATATATATATATATATATGTATATAATGTGTGTATGTGTGTGTGTATATATATATATATATATATATATATTTATATATACTGTATATATTATGTGTGTGTATATATGTATATATGTATATATATATATATATTTATTTTGTGTGTATATATATATATATATATATATATATATATATATATATATATATATATATATATATATATATATATATATCTATATATCTATATATCTATATATATATATATATATATATATATATATATATATATATATATACACACACAGCCATATAAAAAGGCTGAGACTTTCTATTAAGGCACTAGCAGCTTCATATAGCAGGTAGTTTAATATTTTCAAAGTCAGTCGTAGAGGTTACTTTATAAGTAAAGGAAAATCTGAGGTTAAGAACAGAACACTTTTTAATATTCAAGATGGATTTAGCTAACTTTTAGTATAAGACTCCGTTTAGAACATCTCTCACCACTCCAGATTTTTTGCCTCATTTGTGGTCTGCTCTTCATTTCCGTTTTATGGCAAATCACTGAGGATTGAAGTCTACTAAATGACATACATTTTGAGTTTCAGACTTCATATCCTCCAGAAAATGCATGCTAAAAAAACCCTGTCACTCTAGCATCTTTCTAAGTTTAACAGCAGAATTGAAAATTGGTCCCCGCTTTTGGTCCTTTGCTCCCCATTATTTTAGGCTTTGTCCAGATTTCTTGCACTAAGATATGAGAGGCACTATTTGGAAAGCCTTATGTAGAAAGATGATCACTTAAAACTGTATCTGACAAATACGAGTTAAAAATTTGAGGAGACCAGATTGGTATGCTGTTTCAAATGCTCGTATTAGATTAATGAAGACAAGTAACCAAATTCCTACATGTTTGTATTTTATTAGGTTTTTGAGTACATGGCTTGAACTCACTATAGTCGGAGCAGAAGTTGTATTTTGTGTGAAATAGTATTGAACTTGCAACAGAAGCTCTGTTGGTTGAGTATTGGAAGGACTGGTTGTAAACCTTTTTTTACCAAGAAGATGCTGGTCCTATATTTTTGCGAATTGCAGTTTTAAGGTCCATTTTTAAAGCTGTAAGCTAAATTACTTCAAGTTAGGTTGATAATGTTGGAATGCCTAAATTATGGCTGATTTGTTTAAGAATCTATGATGGGTTTTTATGGAAGGTTGGGTTAATGATGGCTTTTTTTTTTTTTTTTTTTCTTTGCTCAAGGTAATCTTGCACAGTTTTGTGGCTTCCACATTTAAACTAGAAAGGAGGTTCTTTGTTTATGTAATAGGACATCTATTTTTAATTCTTGTAATTTTTTTAAGTTTGTGTTTATGTAGGATGTAGTGTGCAAGTACATAAATGGGATATTATGGATACCAACTGTTCACAGGTCTACCAATGATTGGCACCTATATAGTTTTCTGTACTCTGCACAACTCGCGCCTTTCAACACTTTCATTCTCTGATTATCAACTTGCTTGCAGGTATGTGTATGCTTAAAAAAACAAAAACTATTTTTGTGTGGAGATGTGTATATGTATACATTTAAATCACAAGTGTGCATCAATGTGTATACACAACTTAAAATACACTGCTGTAACAACGTATCGATTTCTAGGTCCATCACTTTTTAGTATTCTGTGTGCAGGTATTCTGTGTGCAGTGCAGGGAGATGGTGGCTTGCTACATCTGTGTGGGTTTTTTTTTTTTTTTTTTTTTTTTTAATTTTTTATGCACTTTTTGCTATAGTTCCTTACCTGCCTATATTATTGCAAGGATATTTGAGACTTTGTAGCAATGAATTTGCATGAGTTTTTCTCTTTCTCCTGTTAATGGTGCTTTCACTGCCAGGATATTTAGAAATATTGCATTTAATGCGTCTGCTGTTTCATCTAGTAGAAGAGTTTAAGGGAAGCCCAGTTGATCTGAAGCAGGTTGGAAAGTAAGCTTCTAGGGCAGGGTGCCGCTTGTGACAGCATTGTTTGTGGTGGATTTTAGAATCCAGTCTAGGATGGCTTCTTTAGATGTGGCTTTATTAATTCTAGTTGGAATCTTTGTTAGCTGAATTGTTTGGGATTTCTAGGGTTAAATTTTTTGGCTTCCTGGTAGATTAGTAAGGCTTACAGTTTTAATGGCACACATTGGGGCTTTATACTTCAAATGAATGCCGATGCAAGCTCTGTTGTATTAAAACTTAAGTAAATTTAGAGCATACTTGGAAAAAATGTCTCTGATTTGTGGCCTTTCCCTCACTTTTAGCAAGGAAGTTGAATGCTGTGTTACTTTTGCTGATATTACCATGTGTGTTGCCACCATTGTAGGTCGTTACTGTGAAGCTTTCCAATCTATATACAAGTTTGTTTTATCTGGGGATTTTGTTTTAAGCACTGAGGAACTCACAAATGAGCAGAACATAAGTTGTAGTAAACCACTTTTGTAGTTTGCTGGACTGGATTTGATGCTGCCTTTTAAAGTATTTGCCTTTTTGTAATACCATATTTTCTGAGTGCATTTCCCAAATGATGTGAGGTACGGCTCTGGTACAGGTTAGCATTGTAGGTAGATGTGCCTTTGGAAGCTGGGTATGTTTTAAATCTAATTGTTTTCTGTTGAAAAACTTGCAGTTGTGCTCTCGTGCCATTAACCAGCTGGGCAGCCTTGTTGCCTATGTCACACTTGTCTGGCATCCTTGGTTGATTTTATCTTTTAAGTAGTTGAACTGCATCATTAAACTAGTGCTGTCCTGCAAGGTAATTGTCTCTGTAATCTGGTGTTTTTGTAGTGGGAGTAAATTGATTGCTGTTGCTGCTATTTGAGTAGTCCAGCACTAATTTTGTTACATTTGAAGTGGTTTTCATTTCTTTTCATCTCCTTGTTGAAGGTTGGGTGTCGAGCTGGCACCTCAGCGTTTCGTAAAAATCTACTGCCAGTCATTAGTGGACCGGAGTTCCGCTGTGGCGACCCCTTACCGGGAAAAGCCGAAAGGCAAACAAACATGCTGACATGAAGTGTAGTTGCAACTTCATCTCTTGGGCAGCTGGCAGCAACTAGCTCTGAGCTGTAAAGTTTTTTTGTTCTGATCTGCACAGAACTTTGTGGACTAGCCCTGACTTTGTAACTGCTGCATTTTTATTTTATTTTACATTTGTTTACCGGGGTGGTCCGACTGGGCACAGGTCCATTTTCAGCAGAGGCTCTGGGAGAAAAGCTCCACAGTAATAAATAACCACAATTTTGAAAAAAAAAAAAACTAAAGAAAAAAACACCACGAGAAAAGAGTAAATACTGTACAGGCAAAATATGGAAATAATAAGAAAATATAACTTATTCATGTGATAAGTCTACAATTTCATCAGCAGTTAACGTTTCAATAAGACTGTAAAGACATTTTTACAGTGGTTGAGATGGGGAATGAGTTTATGGAGCGAGTGAAACTGAAGGAATTATGTGATGCAAGAGGATATCCATTTTTCTATTGTGTGATCTAAGTGAGTTTTTAAAGTTGGTAAGAGTAGGGGCTGAAATAGGCGAAGGGAGGTTATTCCAGTTTCTAGCGATGGTGTGAGAGAACAGAGCTTTCCTTGTGGTATTGTTAGCCTTTGAGAGACGGTAGATATTTGTCTGATGAGCAGAGGACGATTTGCATTATAGTGGGTGAGGAGTTGGCCTAGTGCTGGATTTTTTCAGGATGTCTAACAACATTGTAGGTAATAACTAGCTGGTAATAGTTTAGTAGTTGGGGTAGTTCTAACCATTGTAGATCTCTTAGAGCCTGGCAGTGGTGTATTCTGAAGGTGGAGTAGCAAACCTGGCAATTTTATTATAACATGTCTCCGGTCTGGCAAGGTTTTCTGACCTGGGTGAGGATGGGAGCAGTATATGTTAGAGTGGACAGTAGGTGAGTTTGGGCAAGGGAAAGCCAAGCTTGTTTTGTGAGGGATTTTTGGTGTCTATACATGTTCCCATTTTGTTATGGACCTTTTTGATTGTGAAATATGGATGTGGAAAAGTAGATTTTTTTTTTGTCAATTTCAACACCTAGGACTTTGGTGTGGTCAGAGGGAGAGATAATAGTATTGTTTTTGGAGGAGATGGTGAAAGATGGTAGGCATGGATTTGTTGGGGGTGAAAAGGTAGCAGTTTAGTTTTATTAGGGTTTAGGATAACTTGTATTTGAGTGATCCATGTTTCGACAGAGGTAAAAGATTCCTGAGGGAGTTGCAGACTGACTGATGGTGCTGAACAAATGAGTGTTGAATCGTCTGCTTATAAGGGAGGCATGCTGTGTGGTGGCATGGTGATTATTGGTTAAAAAAAAAAAATGGAGAAAAGTGGGCCTAACATTGAGTCTTGTGGTACGCCTGTGGTAGTTGGGAGTAAGAGGGATAGTACATTTTGCCACTGGACAGATTGTTGCCTTTCAGACAGAACTTTCAAACCATGCTATAGTGGATGGGGCAAAGGATAGAGAGGCCAAGGTGTCAAGTAGTAAGGAATGTGAGATCATATCAAATGCTTTGGAGAGGTCTAGATATATTGCCGATACAAAGTTATTTGTATGTCCCATGCACTCTGTGTAATCATCTTGCTACACCACCTTCTCAAAGTTCCTCTAAGTAATAGCACTGACCACCATGGAGAGAAGTGTGCCTTTCTGTCCATTATCAGCCCTCTAGCACTTGTATCCTAAGGTAGTCTAATAAGGGACACATGTTCACTGAAAATTAACTTGTATTCCTTGCTTGTTCAACTAGCTGGGAATGTGTATTCAAAGCCCGTTTATTGTGGTCTGCCAGTTTTTGTGGAGTTTAACAGACACATTTGGCATATTGCTTAATTACTAACATTTTCATAACAAGATAAGGCCTTATTATGACAATGTAACAGCCACCCCACTGGAACTTTGTTTCCTGTTACATGACAGATACTTTTCTATTTTCAAGTTTCTAGTACTGGAATGTAGTGTAAAATGTTTCATGGCAATGGTCTGTTTAATGCTATTTTGTGTTTTAATGCAGTAAACATAAAACCATTAAGGTAGTTTACATGACGTATTTGTCACCCACAATTACACTTTGGGTGGGCTAAAGCAGAAGGCCGAAGCAGTGTCTTGCCAGCCCACTACTATTGCATTTAAGTGCTAACACATGACATGGTAGTGCTTGGTTATTACAGTGGTTGTTATCAGTCTATGAGCTAAAAACTCTGCTGCTGGCATGCACGTTTGTGTCTTTCGGCTTATCCCGGTTAGGGGTCGCCACAGCAGAACTCCGGTCCGCTAATGATTGGCAGTGGATTTTCTACGTGCCGAGTTACCAGCCCTGACGCACAACCTTCAACGAAGGCATGCCCATTCACGCATGCCTCCACACAGAAGATGCTCTAGCTGAGAATCAAACGCGACAACGTCTTGCTGTGAGGTGACAACGTTACCGCAGCACCACTACCACGGGTCTTGCATATTGTCACTAATTCTGGATACAAAAACCATAGATTTTGGTAATGCTAGAAACTCTGCCCATTTCTCAACATATCGAATAAGCTGCACATTTGTTAGCCTAATTTTCATTTACTTTAACAGTGCTGCTATTTGCAGGTTTTTCCAGACATATAAATTATGTGAAAATAGTTGCTCATGTCTCCAGTGAGATGTCCAGCTTTTATTTTAAAACTAATAAAAACCAAAAAAAAAACACCAAAATGGTCACCAGATAAACGTGTTGGTAAAAGTCCAAATAAATCACCAAAACATGAATACACAACATAAACATCCAAAGTAGAAGGTTTAATGCAAAAGTAAAGCTTTAGAGTAAAAATTTCTCAGTACAAGGTAAAATCACTACAATCCAAACACGTTACATAGAGGAAGCCAGCCGATCGCATTAGTTATTCAATTAATGAAGCATTTCTTAAAAACATATGCATTAAAACAACTTTTTAAATATATATAAAAAACATACTTGTATACTTAAAATTATTGTTATGAAACATGAGTGCTTATATTTCAAGATTGGTTTAATGCTATTCATCTCAAGATCAGGATATAGGTCTGCTCTAAAATTTTAATTTATCCATCTATACTCAGCCCTTTCAGTTGCATTGACAATATCGCCCCCTCTAGGACTCTCATATCTTCTGGAGAACTCTAAATTTAAATGCATGGTTCGTCCCCTTATCCTTAATGTGATTTTATATAGGGCATTTGTATCCCCTTTCCTACGAATTTCTGAAAGGTCTGACCCAATTCTTTCCTTTAATTTAGTTTACAATTTTTTTTCCCTATATAAAAACACAAACATGACTCAGTTTGCCAAGTATATCACATTTTCACTTGTACACGTTGCAAAGGCTCTAAATACAAACTTATTTTTTTAAATGGGATACATAAATCCACTATCCGTATTAATATACCTACAAAACATACAATTTAAAACTAGGACCTATTTTATTAGTATGCACTTGAGTTAATACTTGTCTACTCATGGTGTCCTTATAGCATAACACTTGTTTGAGATTTCGCTCTTGAAAATAAGAAAATGGTTGCAATCCTACAATTCTACTGAGGTCCACATCAGATTGTAAAATAGCCCAATTCTTCCTAATGATTCTCTGTATTTGAATGCCTATTATACTTCATAATATAACCTAAGTTGCGTCTTCTAGGCAGCTTGTTCGTATCGGCTGTTATCTGATTAGCCCTTTTAAGGTTCCCCTGAACGATCACGTTCAGACGTAACAAATTCTGCATTCTTTTTCAACATACTGTTCTCATAGCCTTTTTTTTATAAAATCATCAGTCCTGCTATTGATCTCACAAACAGCCATATTTGGTATTAAGTCAGCTTGGTCTTAAGAACTGGCTCTCTACAGTACCTAATTGACCTCACTGTACATCCTGTATTTGGTGTGGCTGTGGATACCCCTGTTGCAAATAATTATGCCAACATTGTCTTAGCCAGATGGGAAGAGTTGTATATTTTTTATGCAGATTTGAGAGGATTTAAACGTCATGAGCATATATTTTTATAAGCGTTTTGTAGACTACATCATACTGCTTTGGGAAGGTACCAGTCATAGTTTTGAGCTATTTAAGCATCTTCATGGCACCACATGTTTTCTTCGTTTTGATTAATTTTTTTTCAGACAGTGACGTCAATTTTTTGGATGTACAGGTGGTTAAAGTTAAGTGATATACATACATTTATACACAGGAAGGATGTCCAGACCATGCGATACTTGCATAATGCTAGCATGTACCCTAGGTATGTCCATAAAGGTATTGCAAAGAGCCATCTCTTAAGAGCAAGCCGACTTCATACCGAATATGGCTGTGCTTGTGAGATCCGTAGCATAACTGATTTTATAAAAAGAGGCTATGATAAGAGTATGTTGAAAAAGAATGCCGAATTTGTTATGTCTGAACATGATCGTTCAGGGGAACCTTTATTTAATTAAAAGGGCTAATTGGATATCGGCTGATAAATAACAAGCTGCCTAGGAGACTTAACTTGGGTTATATCAAGTATAATAGGCATTCGAATAAAATACAGAGAATCATTAGGAAGAATTGGGCTATTTTACAATCTGATGTTGACCTCCAGTAGAATTGTAGGATGTCTACCATTTTTTATTTTCAAGAAAGAGAAAAATCTCAAACAGTTATGCTATAAAACCATGAATAGACTGGTATTAACTCAAGTGCATACTAATAAAGCAGTTCCTTGTTT
The DNA here is from genome assembly GCF_019279795.1 of Protopterus annectens. NCBI lineage: Eukaryota > Metazoa > Chordata > Ceratodontiformes > Protopteridae > Protopterus > Protopterus annectens. The sequence goes on from NC_056744.1 coordinate 823,840,308, forward strand.
GAATTTTATATTCATACTGATAGTGGATTTATACATCCCATTTCAAAAAATAAGTTTGTAATTAGATCCTTTGTAACATGCACAAGTGAGAATGTGATGTACTTGGTAAACTGTGAGTCATGTTTGTGTTTTTACATAGGGAAAACTAATTGTAAACTAAAGGAAGAATTGGGTCACACCTTTCAGAAATTCGTAGGAAAGTGGATACAAATGCCCTATATAGTCACATTAAGGCTAAGGGGACGAACCATACATTTTAACTGAGTTCTCCATAACATAGTCCTAGAGGGGGAGATATTGTCAGTGCAACTGAAAGGGCTGAGTATAGATGGATAAATTATTTTAGAGCAGACATGTATCCTGGTCTTAAGATTAATAGCATTAAACAAATCTTGAAATGTAAGCATTCTTATGTTTCATAATTTAAGTATGTGTGCTTTTTCTATATATTTAAATTTAGTAAGTTTTAATGCATATGCTTTTAAGAAATGCTTAATAGTTTATCTGATGTGATTGGCTGGCTTCATGTATATAGGGTGTTTTGGAGTGCAGTGATTTTTATATCGTACTGAGTTTTTACTCAAAAGCTTTACTTTACTTTTGTATAGAACCTTCTACTTTGGATGTTCGTGTTGTGTATTTTTTGGTGATTTATTTTAAAACTGATTTTTGTGGACTTCAGTGTCTTGAGCTGCTTGAATTCAGTAATTGTCTAACTTAACTGTGCATGTTATGTTCAAGTCTCACTCCCTCTGTGCTTGAACTGCCTTAAAATATTTTTGCCATTTACAGCAAAACTAAATATAAGGTTCCTATTTCTAAATGAAAGACGCCAAAATTGCCAATTCTGTAAGAATAGTAAAATAAAGGGGGCAAAAATGAGATTTTCCAAAAGTGAACCTGGGAGAGAAGTTCAATGTGAGCAATAATTCATGATTAAATTTTAATTATACCAAAATTAGTCTTGCTTTCAGTAAGGATAAAACACACTTCCAAATTGGGGGAATTGTATAGTAACAGACATGAAATGCAGTCACTTCACTGGACCTTGTAGAACAGTTCTTATTTGGAAGTAACAATATTGACGGTAGATAAGGGAGAGTGGACCTGAGAATAAGTGAGCAGATCACAAGAAAGATGGGGACTATGGGGAACAAATACTTGTGTACCAGGTTTGGAGCTCGTGTTAGGGAAAAGTCTCTCCTTTTAGACTTGTCTGGTGTTTTTGTTGAGAGGAGGGTCAGTTACATTAGTCTTGCAACTGTTTGGATGTCTTAAGTGCTTTTAAGTGAAATCCTGATGTATACAAAGTAGTGGGAATGGAGTTGCTGTTTGGTTCATCTCCCTTTGCAGGATTATCGAATGGACTGCGTCATTCATTTGTTTTCCTGAATGTCATACTGTAAAGTTCCAGGTAATTGCATAGTGTTGAGGGGATCAGTTATTGTCTCTTACAAACCACTTTTTCAGAAACTTTAACAGTTGGAGTGAACACATGAAAATGTGCCATGGGACCATTGTATTTTGTGACCTAGGTTTACCACAGTTCAGTTTTGTGTGGCATCTGCTAAGTAACAACTGACTCATTTTGGAGTAAACCGACTAATGAAAGCAATCTACATTGGTTAGACCTTAATTTGAGCAAGTCGATGAAAAAGCTCTCAAACTTTGCCCAGCCACATTAAGCCATTAAATTGAGAAGATAGTTCATAGTCTCCAAAAAGCAAAGATTTGTAAAATGAAGCTAAATGGGCATAATCTACTTCCGAGTTGTGATTTTAGTTCTACTTCTGAGTTGTGATTTTTAGTGTTAACTGCAAAAATCATTTTTGGGGCTACCACTTAACTCGCTTGACTGGGTACAGTCATACTAAAAGTGGGCTAATGGTTTGGCACTATTATGTTAATTGACCTCCATTTTTCTCCTCTGATACACAGCACTCTGGGTAGATCATACAATTTGATATACACATAATACTTCTCTGCAAATCACTCAACCTTAATTGGCTCTCAACTTTTGAGTTTCAGTAATTTCTTTTTCCTTAATTCATGCTGCCTTTTTTCCAGTAACATTTGCTAGAGCCCCCAACACCGGAATGGTTTGCACAGTAGTGATCTGAATGCTCCGCTCTTCTCTGTCTGTTCCCTCCTACCCCTAGCCTGTTACTTCCATTCAGCCTGTGTCACGTGTTTGTTACTCATTACAAGTGATTTTCCTTAGTTCTGTGTCTGTGCTTTGTACTACATCTAGCTTGTGGTGTTTTGAGCAGATTTGACAGCTTTATTTGTCTTGTGTTTTGTTTGCCTTTTGCTTTCTTATGTAAATTCCTTTCATTTCACTAATTTGTATCCACAAGTTGTGGCTTAATAAAATATTCTGTGACAGTTTTTGTTTGTCTGGTTATCAACAAATGGGATTTCCTAGTGCTCTTCCAGTTTGCATATGATTTCATGAGCAACTTTTCTTTCTAAAATGTTATTTACACACCATCCTCGCTGAAGTTGTGTTTTTCTGAACACCTTAAACTGTCTTTATCTTTATTTTATTCCCAACTGCAAACCATGTTCTGTAAGCAAAAGGTGGAAGCCATCTGGTTACTTGCCTTATTTTTTTCTCCTCTTGAAATGTCATCTTGTATGCTTTAATATTTACATTGATGGTGTGGTCTTTAAGTAGCTTTGAGTTGTAACCCAAGATGTTGCTCAGAATAACGCACATTTGCATATGTTCTTGGATGGGAAAAGACTACAGTGTTGATGTAACCAGTGTCAACTTTTCTTTACTTGGTATGCAGCAACTTTGGGAATACAGGAACAGGTAGAACTCACTGCAAGTATATGGAGTGCTGCCTTGGCTTTTTCTTCCATGGTTGCCAGACCTCTCAAATGTCCCTATTTTGGAAGAACATTCCTATCCCTATTTGTTCTTTATTTTCAGATTTGATTTACCCCTTCACACAATTTTCTGAATCCTCTTTATCCCTTGATTTTTTTTTTTTTTGAAGCTGTCTTGTATACAGACAGCCGCACTTAAGTGACCAGCATACTAGTGGTATCAATGATTTGAAGGAAAAGGACACTTCTTACAACAAAGGATAGGAGCAAACTGCATAAAATTGAATTTGTGGGAGTAATGCATGCAAACTGTTCGGGAGGAAGAGTGATGTTTAAGTAGGCAGGGATTGAGCAATTTATATAATTTTATGTAATGTTGGGCTAAATGCGTTGAACTAATCATTTGGTAGTGGTACTGAAGACCATAACTCTCATTTGAGAAGTTGGTTTGTTAAAGCTTGACAGCAGTTTTAGAGGTCTTTATCACAAACCCTAACTGCAATGTATTTTTAAGTGCATTGTCACTTTTGAGTGACTTCATGTGGTTCTTAATGTGCCGATCAGGCTTTTTAGCAGTCTATGAACAACTTGTGTCCTCTTTAAGAAGAAATACTCATGAAATTCTTTCTGTGCCAATACCACTGAGGATTATGTGAAGTTTAACCTCTGTTACTTCAACTCCTAAAAAAGGTGAAATCTCTTCATAGAGTTTAATGGACATATGTTGTGCATATGCAGAGATTAGAGTCTGTTAAACTCTATGGACCACTGCCTTCTATGACCTCACAGAGGAAAACTCTAAATTTATTTGGGCTGTGATATCAGTAAAAGGTTATGAAGCTTTTTATTTGGGGAAAAAAAAAAGCCCAAATTAGTTGTTGCTATGCTAAGATGCGTTACAGAGCTTAACTTGCCAGATGCAGTGACGTAGTGTTAAACTGTGACCGTGCACTTTTAAGTTACACAACACATTCGAGCTGTGGCATTTCCAAAGTTTTTAGATGTAATGAGAAGTCATAATGGACCCACTACTTTATCCTCTATCCTCTAATACTTTTAGAAGCAATCTGCATAAAGATTATTCTTAATCACTGAGTAATTGAAGTACTTATTAT
>NC_056744.1:823849257-823864257 GCF_019279795.1 Protopterus annectens
GCTCAACTGTAATGTAAGATATTTGGCACAGTTTTTGCTAGGTAATGGCTTTGGTTCATAAATGTTACACTGTAGTAACCACAAGTACAGACAATCTCTGTAACTGTAGCGCACACCATTGATAAATTCATCTTCAGTGTTATGGCAGCATTGGCAAAATAACTAGCAAACTGCTGGATTTAGTTTCCAGTGTCAAGTGCCATATGAAAAGCTAACTGGACAGAAATAGCTACAGCCCTGTAAGACGTAGTTGTAAAATTAGGAGGAAAATGACCAGAATGAGATTGTGGGGAACATAGACCCATTTCTCAGAAACAAACGCAATGCTGATGGGTTTAAAAACATACCCTGTGTAGCACTTAAAATTGATTTTTAGTATATTGTGCTTGCTGATTTACTTGGTCTGATGATGGCAGTGACATATTCTCTAAGCCTTACATTATTTGTCCTGCTATGGCAATGTTAGTTTTTATCATGCAACTTTAATGCTTAGAGCTGATGTTGCATTGCTGGAGTCCTTGAGAGCTCTTAAAATAAATGATTTCAGAATTTTAGGGTTAGAAGCTCTGTGACCACAATTGTAGAAGGTTTTGCTGACTATTCCAAGTGAGAACTTCAGATTCAAAAATAGAGGTCCTGGTGACTGTCCTAAGAATAATTTCTGGCAGTTTGTCATAGCACAGTTGGCTTTGGTTTAACATGCGGTCATCCCCAGCAGCATGACATTGCAATTGTGCCAAGTGGAGGGTGGTACTTGCTGGGCTGCCTGGTGAATGACTGTCAAGTTTTCTTATCTCTGCAAATGCAACCTTTGCAGATCTCTTCTGTGTGTCAGGCACAGATTCAGATCCTCCTGATAAGAAATGTCTGCATACAATGTTGATCCACAGTAGCTGCTTGTCCTCAGTATGTCTCTGTAGTATTCCACATAATACCCACTAAGGGCACTGAGCATAAACCACTTGTAATATGTTGGAAATTGCATATGGTCTTTAGTTTTTCTCATCTCTCATACTACTTTGTGCTTTACCCCAGGTGTTATGAATCCCTGCCTTATTTTCGAGTAGCTAAGCAACTCCCACAGCCATTAAACTACAGAATTTGAGTTGCTAGTCCTTTTTGTTTCAAGTGTGGTGCTGTAAACAAGGGAACACTTGCCTCTTACGAATGTAAATAATCCAGTACCATCTCCTTGATTTCTTTCAGTTCCATTTTGTGCCTTTAGAGGTACTGTGTAATAAAATAACCATGGGATGTCCTTCCTTATCACTATTGCAGTATTCTTTACAACTGGGATATTCTGCCATGGATAACCAAATGCTCGGTCAGCATAACAAAGCTTTGACACTTACTGCCACTCCTCATCCTATGTCCAAGGCATAGGGTATAGATGACGTATGAGCACCTAATCTTTGGAGCTTCTTTGTTGCCATTCTGAATGCTGCCTTAATTTTAGCAGGGTCAGTAGCTCAAAGAACTCTGAACGTCCTGCAGACAAAATTTAAGTGCCCTTTTCAGGTCTTATATTTTTTTTGGTTCGACCTTTTTACATAACAAAAAAAGGCTAATGTGAGTGTGGGTGGCAGATTCCCCATAATGATGGTCACAAGCTGTACCTTTTTTTTTTTTTTTTTTTTTTTTTGCTACTCACGACTGTACTCTATCTCAGATGTTTGACCCCAAGACTCTCTACAGTTGTCTTGTTGTCCCTTTCCATTTACTTTGAAAACCAGCGTCTAAAATGATTAGCTCAGGGTACCATGGCCTCTGAATTCATTTGCCACTTAAAAAAAAAAACAAAGTCACCTTCTGACTCTGGTTGTCTAGTGTCCTCCAAATGTCTCTGGGTTGGGTGACGTACCCAAGAACCATTCCGTGCTTATGTCTGCTCCCTCTGTCCCAGCCTAGTTGGAGGCAGACACTGGGCTGCCTACCCACACTTTCACCAAGTCTGTTCTATGTCTGCTTCAGTTGGAGGGGGAACGCTGCTGATTTTTATATTGGAGGGGCCTATGGGGGATTCCCCAAATACTTGTTGGGACAGAGGTTACTGGTACCCTCATCGATCTTAGGCTGGAGTCTGAACCTCCTAGAAATGTTTAAAGCGAATATTCCTTTAACAAAAGAAGCTTATTCCCAGGCACATTCCCCTGTGACTTGGGATCCACACAAGGAAAGGCAGGATTTTATTGGGGGATTCTGTTCCTGTTCCCTGGTTATTTGTATCCTTCCAAACATCCTAGGGCATCTGATTCCTCTAAAGAAAAGCTGGATTTAGACTCTCTGGTGAGGAGTTCTTGGTATACACTTCTCATATCAACACTCCTCCTCTTGCTTGGAGTTTGAAGAAGAGGATTCACTTTCTTCTGATTTCTCCTGTGGAGGAATTGTCCTTTGGAGACGCTGTAGTTCATATGATGGCCCACTTTAGGTGGGATTGTTCCAGGTTTCTAACCTTCAAAAAGGTACTATGAACTCCTACAAATGGATTCTCCAAGACCTTCTGCTGTCCCTCCAGTTTGGATGCCCTTCCAGCCTTCTGCCCCTAAGAAGTATGACAGGATCTATAACGTTACTGAAGTTCACATCTTTTGTATAAAAGTATTTCCTCTGACCTGGCTGTTATCAGATGGTTTATCAGTAGCCATCTAAACAAGTTGCTATCCTCCTCCTAATCTTTTCATTGTTGTCTTCTGTTTAAAAATGGTCACCTTAGCTTTCAGGGCTGTTAATTACCACACCCATATGACTAGGTATGTACTGGCTATTCTTTCCAAGCTTTGGGACATGCTGACTGATATGTCTAACTTTGATGCAAAACTTTCTGTCCTTTCCCTTTTGAGTTCTCTGGTGACTAATCATTGTATTAAATGCAGCTGTGATACTGCTAATGTCTCTTGTAGGGCTGCTGCATCTGGATCTGTGACTAGGTACAGTTGATTGCAACTGCAAACTTTTCCTGAGGACATTGAGGCTAATTTATTGGGTTGTCCTTTGGACAACCAAAATTTATTTGGCACTGCAGCTTTTGAGTTTAAGATCCTACAAATGGTACACTGGTTACTTGCTCTAATGGCCTTAACCTGGTATGTGACATTAACAGAACCTGCTGGAGGGGCAGATTCCTCTCCTAGAGGTTACCACACCTTTAGAATGGACTCTTGCTTCATGTCAGTCGGAGCACCTCATTGGCCCTCTTCAAACAATCTGGGCGATTGGATGAGTAACTGCAAGTCACCCCAGGGGTTCCACCTGTGTCCCTCTTGGACAGTGTGAAAGTGCTGATCACGGAAATAAGGGTTAAACTTGGCTAGGCTTGTAAGGGCCCTAGGGTCATTAGCCTAGTAACCTGCTATGATCCCACAGGATAAGGCTAAAGTTATTCAGGATCTGAAACAATTTTTTTTCCATAGTAGCTGCGGTGGTGGTGCTGCGGTAGCGTTGTCGCCTCACAGTAAGACATTGTCCTGTTAGATTCTCGGCTAAAGCATCTTCTGTGTGGAGACATGCGTGAATGGGTGTACCTTCGTTGAAGATTGTGCGTCAGGCCTGGCAAGTCGGTATGTAAAAATCTACTGCCAATCATTAGCGGACAGGAGTTCTGCTGTGGCGACCCCTAACCGGGAAAAGCCGAAAGATACAACATTAAATTTCAGAGAAATTATCCATCTAAGCCTTTCTTTGTTGGCAAACTAGACTGCCTTCTATATGTAAACTGGCTTCCAAAAGTTTTTTTTTAACTCTGATTATCAGTTCTCTGCTTTCCCTTTTGGTCTTCCTACACTTATGAGTGTCTTGATGTCTGGCCCACAGTAGTAGCCTTCTGCATATTTTAAGGGAATTCAGATATTCACTTATTTGGATGACCATTGGATTCAGGCTTACCTCTCTCTAGCTCCTGCTTGGGGATCTTCACTATGCTGCTGCTTTGCTGTGGAGGTTCACCATGAATCTGTCTGTGACCCCCTGTTATGGCCAAGTGTTTTCTGGATGTAGGCTTCAAACCATACCAGTGGTAGCTTGTCTCCCACCTCCAAGGTTCTCTCTACCCCCTTCCAGTCATTCCTGTGAGGGTATTTCTGTGAGCTCTGGGTACATAGCATCCACTATATCAATTGTTTGATCAAAATGTGTGGCTTCTGCACTGCCATCCTCTGGATTATCTTCTCTTGCCCTGTCTCAAGATCTACCTCCACTGATGGATTCCTCAGATTTCCCTGAATCCAAGTCTGTCTTTTCAGGTTCCTCATACACTCAGGTGCTATACACAGCTGCAACCGATCAGGGTTGGGGAGCTTCCTCAAGGTTCAGGGATTTTGGTCTGCCAGTTGTTGACCATATTAGCATCAAGGAGATGAACACACTCTCATTCTGGCATTTACACCTTCTAGTCTTTTTGGGTTCCAGTTCCTCTAAGGATTTTCATGGTCAATAACAGTCATGTGGTACATCAACAAACAAGGAGGCACAAAGTCTTGCTGCTTTGCAGACAATCTCTTCAGGCTTGGGAGTTTGCTGTCTACCATCAGTTTTCTTGTGGTGGCTTACATTCCCCCAGAGCACAGTCTTGTGACAAATACTTTAAGCAGGTCCAGGACAGGTCCTCATGAATGGATTCTTTGCAGGGAGATGTTCCTGGACATAGTACATCAGTAGGGTTCTCCTAACATAGATATTTTCGCCTCCCCTCTAAACGGAGAACTTCCCTTGTTCTGTTGCAGAGAAAAGTGAGCACCCTGTCTTTTTCCTGGAAGGAGATGTATGCTTTATCCCCTTCTTCCTCTGATACCAAAAACACCTGCACAAAATTTTGTGCGACAGGCCCAGAATCTTGTTGGTGACTCCCTTTTGGCCCAGAAAGTACTAGTTCTCCCTTACTAATCTTACCTGGGCCAGTCCACACAAGTTGCCTCACAGGATGGATCTTCTCACACAAGACTAGGATCTCTCATTCATCCTCTTTTACCCACTCTTCAGTTGACCGTTTGGGTAATATGATTTTGATTGCTTTTAGACACCAGTCTTCTGAGGACATACTTCAGCATTCTACTAGAAAATCCTATGGCTAAATGGAAGAGCTTTATGTTTCTAAAGTATGACTTGGACCCCTTTTCTGTGGGTATTGCTACAGTTCAGTATTTATGAGAGTTGCCAAGTTCTGATCTGGTAGTTTTAGCTTTTAAAGCCCATTTGTCAGGCATTTATGCTCATCTGCTTTTGAATCTATCCCTTGCTGCTTATTTTGAAGTCACAGTTTTTGAAAGATGTGCTTCATATTTGGGCCCCCAAGAAGACCTGTACCTCCTTCCATCCATACATGACCCCTTTTTTCCCCATTTTGCATATGGGGTTGGGGTGTCACTTTGACTATTCTCAAGCCCAGGTTTACACCGCCGGGTTGCTAGCTGTGTCACAGTATTACCACTCATTTGTGCGCACACTCACACTACCAATTTAGAGTGTCCAGTCCACCTATTGCATGTCTTGGGAATTTGGGAGGAAACTGAAGGAAACCAATACGCCCTTGGGGAGGACATGCAAACTTTATACAGAAGGCACCCCAGCCGAGAATCAAACCAGAGTACCTCCTGTTGTGAGGTGTTAACCGCTGCACCACTTAAGGCCTTAATTGTGTTCTGAAGAAATTAACTCTGGTTAGTTTCTTTTTCTCTTGTACTCCACTTGTAAGAGCCACCAACAGAAATGTCCTCAATCTGCTAAGATGGTCTCTGAACTATAGGCAGTCATGGCAGTTCCACCTTTTTTCACAAAGACAGGGTCTCTTTGTACTTGTACCTCTTTTATAGGTGGGTAATTTATTTGAATCAAACAATTCTTTTTTTCCCTCTCCACAAAATACTAGTGAAAAAATTCTTCACACCTTGGATTTACACAGACAGCTCAGGTGTTACCTAGGCATTTTTATTTATTTTACATTTGTTGACCGTGTTTGTCCGACTGGACTACAAATGTCCATTTTCAGTGAAGGCCTGAGGAGAAAAGTTCCAACAGTGATGGGACTTGTAAGAATTTTGGGCAGCAAATCTGGCAATCCTGTTAAGTTGCTTCTAACTTGTTTGGTAGTCCAGTGTTGAGGCTGGTGAGAATTTTGGGAGCTATAAAGTAAAGTGAGTAAGAGATAGGCACTTGAAAGGGTTAGTTTTGCTAAGATGTGCTCTGTTTCTATAGAGGAGATCTAGCTTTGTGTTTTTCGGTTACAATTATTGACGTGTAAATCAAAGGTTAGTCTATCAATAGTAACACCTAAAAGAGTTTTGTACTGGTGTCCACCTGTATTTGAGTATTATTTTGTGACAGTATGGAGAAGGAAGACTTTGTGCTTAAGGTTTTTAAGGAGAGAGCGTAGTAATTTGTTTTTTCTTTGGATTAAGGATAAGTTGTTTTTCAGATAGCCAGTTTTCTACTGAGTTAAGAGGACTGTGTGTCTGATTTTAGTTGAGTTGCTGATTCAGCAATTGTGGTAAGTGTAGAATGTACATATTGTATCCGTGAGGGTGAGGATCCAGGACAGGAAGAGTAGCAATGGTTGGAAAAGAAGTTGAAAAAAAGTGGCCCAAGGATGGAGCCTTGTGGAACACCTGTTTTTAACAGGAAGAGGGGAGAAAGCCGAGAGCCATTTGACTGATCAGAGATATGGCTGTTAAACCAAGATATGGTGGATGGAGAGAAGTGTAAGTAAGTTTGCTAGTTTAAGGAGAAGAGACTGTATCAAAGGCTTTAGAGAGGTCAATGAAGAGACAGGAAATAAGTTTGTTACTGTCTCTAGTGATCCAGAGTTTAGGAAAGACAGAGCTGTTGTAGTGCTGTGCATGGGACGAAAGCCATGTTTGGTAGGTGTGAGTAGATTTTCTTGCAGAAGGTAGTGTAAGACTATTGTGTGTACATTTTTTTCCAGAATTTTGGAGAGTGGTGAGAGTGTGGCTATGGGTCTAAAATTAGTTATCTGTGGAGTTTCCTCCTTTGTGTATTGGAAGGGTGTAAAATTGCTTCCCGATGGAAGGGACTTTGGATTACGTAATAGTGGTTTATTAGAATAGAAATTGGGAAAGCAAGAACATAAGCAGCAACCTGAAGGAATGCGGAGGGAATGTTGTCTATGAATGTGGAGCAAGGTTTTAATGTAGTTAGTGGAGACAGGTTTGAGGGAGAAGGTAGGGTTACTACTGATGGAAGAGTTTGAGCTAGTAGGTCTATTGTTGGTGGGATGGCTTATGTCTTTAATAATTTGGATATGGAGTCTATAAAGTAGTTCTATATGGAGGCAGTTTCCTCATGTGTTTTGTCATGGTGAGGGTTAGGGTAGGCTTGCGTACCTGGGTGTAGTATTTAATTTACAGAGTGCCAGAACTTGGGTTGGATTTAAAGGTAGAAGATGGATTATTATGGAAGTTTTTCTTATCTTTATTTATATGACTTTAGGCAAGCTCTTTAAGTTTTTTTTATATTTCTGGAGGTGTGGTTGATTAGTTTTGGTCCAAGTTTTCCATGCTCTTATTATTTTTTTTTTTGTTTAAGTAGTGCACATGTGTTTTACGGTCAGCCATGGGGCCAAGTGCCACAGAATTTAAAATACTAAGGAAAGTGGAGTTAAAGTGGACAGCTTCCTCCTCCAAAAGGAGTAGTTTAAGGGATTCCAGTTCACTTTTGATAGTAAAGACTTGAGAGTTTCAGGGTTAAAGTTTAGTTGGTGTTTGATAAACCTTTGAGGTTTAGCTTGATGGGATGTGTATCTTAGTATTTTTACTGGACAGTGATCACTTAGGGAATTTGGTAGCGTTTCAGGATTATGGTATTTGGAAGGGTGAGAGAAGAATCCAGTCAAGGAGAGAGGAGGCTGTATGGAAGTTATTGAAATAAGTGGGATCAGAGATGAGTTGAGTAAAGCCGTAGAGATTAAGGTGTTGTGAGGAGTTTTGAGAGAGAGACAGTTAATGTTGACATCCCCAAGAGTGATGGTTTCATTTGGGATGTGTGGGAGATATGAGCAAGCATATTTTCCAGTAGGCTGATATCATCTAGTGGAATGTAAATTGCTACAATGGTGATAGTGGAATGGCTGTTAATATTTAGGTTTACAGATAAAATTTCAGCTGGGGAGAAGGCTTGGGATGTAAAAGTAGAGTTAGAAATGGTAAGGTGGTTAGTGTGTAGGATAGCAATGCCTCCACTTTTCCTTTTTGGTCAATCTAGACTTAGTAGGCTATAGCCAGAGGGCAAGATCTGTCTTGGTGTTGGGATTTCAACCAGGTTTCAGTCTGAACAAGGATAATCGGGAGTATGGTGGAAAATCCAAGCATGTAGTTCACTTACTTTGTTCAGAATACTCCTAGTGTTTTGTTGAATAGAAAAAAAGATGTTTGGGAGATTGACTTTGGAGTTAGGAGGGCTCGCAGTGGAGTGTGTTGGACAGGGGTTGGGATGGATGTCTCCAGCTAAGAGTGTTTTTGTGGAGGTAGAGAAGTTTTGAGCATATTAGCAGTGGGGTGTAGTATTTGGTTTTGTTTGGTAGGGGTGAGTTGGGTGTTAAGTAAGTGTATTTTTGGTAAGGGAGTAATTTAATGAGAAGATAGATGAAAAATGGTGAAGGTTTGGTGATTTATTTGTATGGCTACAGCAATTTTGGGTTTGTAGGGGAGATGTTTGGGGTGTAAGTGGATGTTAAGTGATGTGAGTACAAGGAGGAGGAGTAGGAGAGGCAGTAATAGGATGGATGTAGTTAGAAATGCATAGATTTTATTCCTGGAGGAGTACTTATTGTAGGGTGTTTTTAGTTGAACTGCATGGGAGTACAGTTTTTTGGTCTTGGTGGATAATAGTATGTACCGGGGGTGGGGGGGTTGAAGTTAGAATATTTTGTTGTAGCAGCAAGTGGGTTGAGATATAGTCTATTATGGAGTGAAAGACAGGAGGGGGAGGGTGTATGTTGTGGGAGGTGCAAAGCAGTTGGCTAAAGGAAATTATGTGGGGGGGTGGGTGAGAAGGGAGCAAAGTGAGCCTGAGCGAAGTGGGTTGAGCCAAGTCCAGCACAATCCCTAAAAACTCTAACAGAATAAGGCTATGTACTGTTCATAGTACTACACAACAAAACCTCCTCTTCTTATTATCAGGTAAGAAATGACTTTAAAAAGGGCTGGGTAAGAAATATCTTAACACAGGCTAATGAGTCCAGCATGTAATGGAGATAAGTTTGTTGAAACTAACAGGCAGTCTATTAAGAAATTGGGGGGGGGGGGTTCCTTGCTGCCAAGCTACTTTACAGCATACCAACTTGCTAGAGAGTACAGTAAATAACGACTTAAATAATTATTGTAAAAACGAAGCCAACAAACTTTGCAGATAAGGAGACACTGCAAGGTAAGAGAACTGCGTAGTACTGTGAGATGAGCGAGTATTATTGCAACTCTTTAATGCTGCATGCAGGACTTTATAACAATAGGCTGTCTATTGTTGTAACTTTCGGCTTTTCCCGGTTAGGGGTCGCCACAGCAGAACTCCGGTCTGCTAATGATTGGCAGTTGATTTTTACATACAGAGTTGCCAGCCCTGTTGCACAACCTTCAACGAAGGTACGCCCATTCACGCATGTCTCCACGCAGAAGATGCTCTGAGAATCGAACCGGACAGCGTCTTACTGTGAGGCGACAATGCTACCGCAGCACCACAGGCTGTCAGTATGGAGATGAAAAAGACAAACCTGGCTGATAGCTGAGGAGAGAGAAAAATAATAAAAATGGTTACCGAATATGGTGTTTGGCACAGAAAAGATAGATGGAGGTGTTTGAGGACAGAATGAGAAACACAAACTGTTAAGACTACCACATCTGCTTTCACTCTAGCACAGTAGTACAAATGCAATGCTACACAAAATTTAGCTTTAAAATGTTGCTGCAGTTAACTTTTTTTTTCTAAGTATATTGTTTAATACAAATGTGTAATCTGGGTGAAAAAGTGATACATTCATCTGAACATAGCAAAACACCGTCGCAGCTAGACAGCAGGCTATTACACCTGTTGTAGTGAGCATTGTATAACTACAGCATATTTGAAATGTATGACGAGAAAAAGTTGTTGCTAAAGGAGGTAAGTAAGCAAACAAATGCATTAACCAATGGATAAAACTTACAGCAAGATAGCTTGGTCCATAGTAAGACAGCTAAAACTGCTGTAGATGAACCAGGCATAGAAGTATGCAGTGCAGCATTTATAACTGAGTTTTTTTAAAACGGAACAGCCAGCTACTCAACAAATCTTAGTAGCTGTAGTTGAATCAGACATAATGTATACAGGGCAGTATTTACATTAGTGAGCTCTAAAACACAGAGGAAACATCTAGTCAACAAGTCTAAATAGCTGTAATCACAAAATTAGTTGAACCAGGCATAAAGTATACAGTGCAGCATTTACATTATTGAGTTTTAAAACACAGAGCGGGCCTGTAGTCAAGTCTAAAATAGCTGTAGTCACAAAAATGGGGCCTGGAGTCCCAGTAGGTAATATCACTTCCTGTAGAGGTCTAATTGGTGGGATGAGGGTTATGAGAGTTTACAGCACTCTGTAGGCGTGGCTAGAGCCAAGCCCAGGGTCAAGCACAATCACTAAAATCTCTAACGGAATAAGGCTATGTAAGGTTCATAGTAAGAATAAGAGGTTTTGTTGTGTAGTACTATCCGATTTGAAACAGGCTGGGTAAGAAATAGCTTAACACAGGTTGAGTTCAGCATGCAAGACATGTTTGCTGAAACGGGCAGTCTTAAGAAATTGGGGGGGGGGTCCTTGTTGCCAAGCTACTTTACAGCATACCAACTTGCTACAGAGTACAGTAGATAATGTCTTAAAGTATATTGTAAAATGTTAAAACTAAACCAACATACTTTGCAGATAAGGAGACACTGCAAGTACAAAAGAAATTTGAGCACATTTGTTTCTCTTCATTCCACAAAATGGTTTGGTTGTTTCTAAGCAAATCCTCTCCTCTTGGATGTATAAGGCCATTTCCTTTTGATATTTTGGTGGAAAACTGCTTTCTTCTGTGTATGGTCATTTACCAGGCCAGTTGCCTTTTATTTTCTGGTGCCCCCCACCCCAAGGGTCTGAATACTAGATCCATTTTTGTAAGCTGCTATTTGGTGGTCTGTGCACACCTTTACCAAAACTTTTGCATTGGATGTCATTTCTAGGACTGGTGTGGGTTTTGCTAGGGCTACCCTTAATGCGTTTTTGGGACGCTCCACTGTGGCTTCCTCTTCCCATTCTCTCCAGCAGCCTTTATACGCTCCCAGTTGTAAAGAATACTGAAGTTGGCATATGGAAGGACATGGTAAAGTTCTGTAACATCTCACCATAACAGATGCCCTGCTTCTCATTTGTTGCCGCATTCTTTCCCTCCTCCTTCCCCCTTTTAATCGCTGTTGCCTTTCTGGCTGAAGGGTGTTCTTGGCATCTTTTTTTTTTTTTTTTTTTCTTCTCTTCCTCCTTTCCTTCCTGGATATACGTGTTACTACGTAGGACATGTACTGTTGTAGTAAGTTCTTGTACAACTGTACTAGTTTCTTTGGATTTAATATATAAAATCTGTCTGAAGAATTAATGCAGAAAGTGTGCAGTAATTGCAGTAAATTTAAATTTCCATAAAAGTCCATTTCCCTGCCTGCCTTAATCTTTCAGATGGAAGCTACTGAGGCTAGCATGACCAGGGTAAAAGTGGTATCTGCTTATATTTCTTGAGGGGTAATAGAGCAGATAAGTGATGAGGTAGCTGGTCAGTTGATGTGTTCTTCTGTCCTGAGTGGGAAAGTAGTGACAGTGTGCAGATTTTTAACAGGTAGCTAGCAGGTATATGGTTTATTTGCAACCAATTAAATTAATTCATACAGGCCATGCATCTTAAACCTGTTCCTTTCAATGCAGCTGGTGGCAAGAATGTGCATCTTTAGTGATTTTTAAACTGACCCTGTTTGCAGTAGTGCCCTGTAGTGTACCTTTTCCATGCCTTTGATTGTGAATAGCGCACAGGAGTGGGTATACCTGTTGTATAGGAGGCAGGGGAGAGTCTGCATTCTAGTATGAGTGACTGGTCACCATGAACAGGCTCTCCTGTAAATTTTCCAGCTGATATTTCTGTTGATCTCTTTTGTGTAAGTGTTCATTCCTGGGCATAGTGGATAACTGAGATTTCTGACAAGTTTAATTACAAGACCACGAGTAAACCAAATGTAGGACTAGAACAAGAGGAGAATACTATCGGTAAAGCTATTCCACGGTACAGTTTAAACATAGTATCGACTGCATTACTTCAGCAGCTTCTGTTGGGCGTACGTTCTGCACACTCCATGCTTTGAGACCACCATATCCTGTGACAGACTTGTTCAGTCTGATAAGCTGCTATGCAAGGTTGTACATACATAAGTTCATAGGTGTGTACTAGGTTAATGGATCTGGAGCCTTTACAAGCCTAGCCCACAAGCCTAGCCCATAGGATTACCCTGGGATCGTGCCACCCCACCTTAGTTCTCAGTGCCTCTGTTGAGTAAAGCCACTGGAGTGATCCCTGGGGTGAATTTTCCATTTCCCATCCACTCATCAAGATTTATCTTGAAGAGGGCCAGTGAGGTGCTCTGCTTGACATGTATGGGGAGTCTCTTCCATAGCATGGGCAGTCTGTGGGTTATGAACCTGTCCCTCCAGCATGTTATGTTGATTGTGGTAATGAGGTTGAGGTCTCTGGCATGTGGTGCAGAGGGATTGAAATTTATTTAGATGTAGCATTTCTAACTGAGCTGGGACGGACATGGCTTTGTAAGTCAGGCAGAGATCACCTCCTAAGTAGGCAATATGAGACTGAGAATAGTTGGAGATGTTTTTTGGTCTGTCCATATAGGACAAATGTTTAAGGCCTATGATCCTCTTTGTGAGGTACTATAGTGGCCTCTCCAGTTGCAGGTGTTTAGTGAGGTACATGCCAAATGGGGCATTGTACTCCATGATTGGCCTAATGAGGGAAGAGTAGAGTGAGACAATGACCTCATTTTCTTCCTGGATGCAAAACCCTTAGTAATGAGATGTGCCACATAGGACTTTGTGACTACAGTGGCAATGTGGTGCTCAAAAGAGAGGTTGCTGTCAACCTGTGTTCCCAGATCTGTTATGCCTTCTGTGTAGAGTGGACTACCATCGATGTGATGAACCAGAAAAGAGCACTAGCGTTGTGAGTCCTCAAAAGTTCGTTTATTACAGATAAACATTACATGTTTAAATGTTTCACTACATTTTCCTATATAAAAACTTTTTTAGGGTTGTTTTTTAAAGTGCATGTGTAAAATTTAACTTAATTTTTTGTGACAGTTGAACAACAATGTGCTAGTATTAATGTGATGTTTTAATAATTTAACTAGTATGTGTTTAATATTTATGGATGCATCTAATATGTTCTAGATAAACTATTGGGGAAAGAATGAACCAATCACTGTCAAGGTTGTACTATTTAAACACAGTATTTGACTGTGTTGTTTTTATTCTGATAAGTCAACTGGCATTGACGAAAGCGCTTAATGTTTATCTGTAATAAACGAACTTCTGAGGACTCGCAACGCTAGTGCTCTTTTTTTTGGTTTATCTGTTCGTGTTTGAGCACTATTTTGGTTTGACTAGCACCAATGTGGTAATTCATGGGAACCAGGTTTTTCCAAAGGGGATGATGACACATTTTTTGGCATTGAGCTTAATTAAAGCCATGGTTCTGACACCAGTTGTTGGTCTCAGTGAGGCCTTTCTGTAGAATGTCAACATCACTTGGTGAGTTAATAGCTCCCAACTTGTAATTGTCTGCAGACTTTCTCAGCCAGAGTCCCTTCATGTTGGCCTGGACTTTAGAGAATTAGATACCAAAGAGGACAGGATCCATGACCAAATTCTGTGGGACTCCTTATGACTGGTTGGCAGTCTGACTTGGAGTCTGCTACTTTCACATTGTGGCTTCTATCTGTAAGTATGTTTGCAACCCACCTAGTGATTAGGGGTTGATGCCTAGCTTAGGGAGTTTGCCACCATTTCCCACTCAGGAATCATAGAAAAAGGCCTTGGCCAGATCAAGGTAGGCTGTATGAACCACCTTGCCTTCATCCACAGCACTGGTGACTCATAGAAGTTGAGCATGGCATGATCTACCCTTCACAAAACCAAACTGTGTGGGATCCAGAGTTTGGAGATTCCCTATATCCTTGTTTATTGGGTCCATGATGATTCCTTCCATACCTTTTGGATATCAGACTCGTCAGGCTAATGGGGCGATGGTTAACAAGGTCTGTAGTCTCTCCTCCTTTGTGGAGATTCTGTAGGGACAAAGCCTGAGGTGAGGCTGTGATTGAACAGGGCACAAAGGTGAGGTGCCAGTTCACTCTAGTTCATGTAGAACACAGCCAGGGATATTGTTAGGTCCCATAGAAGCTGTATTCTTCGCCTTGGACAGTGCTGTTTTAACCTGTACAGCAGTAATACTGGGTGCCTGACAATCTACTGGTATTGTGACTAGTCCCTTGGGGGGAGAGAGGGGTAAAGTTGGCACTGAATCTGTCTGCCAGTATATTGGTATAATACAGTAAGGACCATATGTGGGTTTCAAGGTGCAGCAGGGATAGGCTACTTACTCAGCAATGTATTTTGTACCTTAGTAAGGTCCTAAATACTATAGCTAGATACCTGTCCAAGTGTCTTCTGCCATCTTGTGTGAGATGAGGGATCCTTGCCAAGAGAATCTGATGCTGTGTGACCATCCCATGCAAGATTTCTAGGTAGTCTGTGTGAAGGCTGCCAACTTAACCAGAAACATTAATATTTACAAATGATATTCTAAGGCACAAGCTTGTTGTCTTAAATGGAAAAACTGCTTTTTGATGTGGAACTGCAAAAAAAATTTAGTGCTCTCTGCTGACCAAATAAAACGTTTTGTGAACCTTGGATGTAGACATGGCTCCGGCCAGTCTA
>NC_056744.1:823871757-823886757 GCF_019279795.1 Protopterus annectens
AGATTTTTGGCAGTTATCAACTGTCAACAAGCTACTTCCTGTGATGCATTGTTCTTTTGATTTTTCTCCGCCTTCATTTTCCTTTAAGTTCAAAGGTTAGTACTAAGCTAAGTGCCCTTGCGAGCCATTTTAAGCATAGTCCATTATCCCTTGTGAGACTCAAACCCTGCACCTTGTGTTTGTAAGGCAAACACCTTAACCATTAGGCCACCCTCCCAACCTATGATGTGTTTGGTAAATGGATAAGAGAAGACTGTTCACTTACTGGTTTGGGACACTATGCTGCAAGTGGCAGAAAGTTTAAGAAATGTGGTATGATTGGGCAATTACTGTCATGTAAACTAAGCTAATGAAGGGAAGTAGTCACTGTGGACAAAACCAAGGAAAAGTTTTCAGAAAGCATTTTTCATGGGTTGAGTTTTTTGCACTCATTGGTGATGTTTGCGTGGAGTTCACCACATATACTCTTTTTCTTGTGTGGTGCTGTTTCCATGATGTAGGTAGCCATTGAGAGTGCTGCAGTTGCTTTTGTTAGTCTGCATTGTGGAAGATACTAGTGGGTCGTGTAGAGTGTATTCTAGAAAGGTTTGCAGTAATTGAATATGGTCTTATTTGTGGCTTTAGAGGCTTTGCTAAGTGTGTTCATTGCTGTGCCCTTCTGCTCATATTGGTGCTGTCAGGGTAGATTTATGATGTTCTATGGGGAAGATCTTGGGAGAATGCATCATCTAGTGTATGGCTATGTAGTAAAGGAAATAATTTTTTAAGGCACTAGGTTTGAATTCAGTATAGTCTTTGTTAGTGGTATAGAGCCAGTACTGTAGCCTGAGTGACCTGACTTCATATCTCTTAACCTCTTAGTGCAAGAAGTCTGGACAATGGCCCAAAATAGGGACCTGTTAAATATTGCTCTTGTAGTCTTTGAAAATTGCTAGAGTGATGTTTTTTGTTGAAGGATTTGAAAGACTAACTCAAATGTATGACCTTATTTAGTGACTTCATTCCTCAGATCATCCCACTGATTTGTTAGAAAACTACAAATTTTGTGAGGAACAGACCAAAAATAGGCAAACATGTAGACAGTTGAGAGGTATGCCCAAGTTTGTGTTTAAGTGCTTGATGGTGCTGGCAGATGATGGACATTCCCATCCTAGGGGTGGAGGGTGTGCATGTGTGCTGGGGCACATGCACATTGGGCTGGAGTTCCTTGGGAGAGCCTGGGAAAATCAAAACTCAATTCTGTGGATGGATGAGGCATCCTCCTGAAGATGGCTTTTTTCAGAAGGAAGTGGTGTGAAATAACTGACACCCATTGCACACCTCACTCATGGGCTGCTATTGAGTGAGCGCAGGGGATGGGGCTTGAGGAAAAAATTACTTCTTAATGGTTGCCTTTTAATGATGGCTCCTCTTTGTCAAGCCCATTAGCAAGGTGAGGCAATGAAGGGGCCAATTGCCCCTGCTCCCTGCCAGTCCTCAGACCCCTCCTGACCAATATGTGCATAGATAATTATCAGTTGCTGAAAATATCAACAATAAAATCTATTGGATTTCTTATTGGGTGTTTTTAAATATTCAAAATGGGACTGACTGTATTTTTGCTAAATTAAATTATTTAGCAACGTTAAACACCACGCACTTAGAATTGACAATTTTAATTGCATATTTTCTAAGGATTTCATCATAGTCATCCACCTTGTAGTATGTAGAGCAAACCAATTATGCTGAGAGTACATGGAAAGGTATCCTTGATGTCCTCCACCAGAAAGCTACTTCTGCACACACACACACACACACACACACACACACACACACACACACACACGAGGCCCACTCACTACTGAAGTTCAAAAGAGACTTTTGTAACCAGAAGCATACCTGGTTCAGTTAGCACCCTGGGCTGGTACTATGAACCAGTACCACGACCATTTTAAAAGAAGAAAAAAAAACTGGCATGCCTTTTAATGGCACACCAACCAGTTGGTCAGATGCATGGCATATCTCACCCCAGCTTTAGTCATTAAATGCCCATTTCTGTTCCCTCTCTCCAACCAAAAAAAATGTTTTTTTTTTAAACTATAGCAAATGGTTGCTCCAATTCATACCCTGTCTGCATGGAGTACTACAGTGTTCAGGTTTCAGTTTTAAAAAAATGTTTAAACTGTAGCAAACAGTTTGCTGCAATGTAGCAAAGCAGTTGCTACAGTTAAGAGACAGAGTGTTGCATTACTCTGGTTTGGCTGAAAAATGCAATACTGGAATCTAAAATGTGGTATTACATTAGAGAGAGTGCAATCACCTGATCATTCTCCCAAGACTGTGGCTGTTGCCCTTCTAGTCCCACCTTAGCCATGCTACCATTTGCAACACTAATTTGCTTCATTAGGTACAAATGATATAGTACCAGAAAAGTTATGGGAAGATGTCAAAGTTGTAGTTGAAGTAAACAAATGTCCCTGATTGTCTGAGACCTGGGGCCCAATTCCAAAAAAACTTGCTGGCCTTCACTTACACAGAAAGCAAGACTTTTTTAATCTGGCACCAGTGTAAGCCTGTTTACAGACTGGCCTTGCAACAAAGTTGCATACATACCTCTCAACTGTGCAGATTTTTGCAGAATGCCCAGATTTGTACCTACATATTTTTGGTCCATTTTTCTTAATGGTAGTTTTCTGCCAAATCATTAAATATTGGACTCTGAAAATGACATTTGAGTTTCAGACTTCATATCCTGTAGAAAAAAGTCATGCTAACACAAACAGTCATTCTATCAACTTTCTAAGTTTGTAAGAGCAATGCTTAAAAGGGTCCAAGTTAAATCACTGAATGCTTAAAGCGAACTGTGATTGATCGACCCTATGTAAGTGAAAGCTTACAATGTCGTAGTGTCTGAACAGCAATCCCCCCCCCCCCAGGGAAAAAAAATTGCTGTTCCAAAAAAAAAAAATTAAACATTACATTAAGGGGGGGGGGGGGGCCCACACCCAGATTTAAATATACCAACTCCGAGACCGCACTCCAGTGCCGAAAATGACAAAGTACCGAAGCAGACAAGCAAATTCTTTCTTTCCCAGGGAAAGAATTCACTTAGCCGCTTCGATTATTTTCCGTTTTCTGCCTTTTAAGTTCGACCAAGACGCATTTGAAAGAATGCATCTTTGGTCTTGTAATATAGACCACTTAAAAACTGTCCCTATCTTTTGGGCCTTTGTCCCCCCATCATTTATGGCTTTGTCCAGATTTCTAGGAGTTGGGGCAGATTTACACTGGAGAAAGTTCATTGCAACTCAGTTTTTATTTCATTTACTTTTTGTAATTTGACCTGGCAAAATTCTTTTCAAGGGAATTGCAGAGACTCCTAGCAGGTGAAGCTGTGTAAGATTGCTGTAACTTCCAGCATGTTGCCAGGCAAGACAGAAGTATTACAAAGGTGTTCAAGGAGATTGAGTCAGAAAATACTGGATGAAGAACAAGATGTTTTAGAAAAACTTCACAAACTAAATTCCAACTTTGAATGGGAAAGTTGAAAGATGCTGATGGGTCTTTGAACAAAACACCAATTATTGATTGCTTTATCGATATTCCTGCTTGTCTGGTGCAGATCTTGCAAAGCATAAGGCTGTGCCAGGAAGTTTGGGGTATAGCAATCATGGCCAACTGTCAGGAAACTACATGTGTTTTCATAAATCTTGAGTAAAGGTCCAAGTGTGGATGTTACACAGTTACTCAGATTCCCACATTCTAGTGATACTCTTCATGAAGTTATCCACTGGCAATGCAACCATACTGAAGTGAAATTTGCCGTAAGTACAGGCAGGATTACAGAAACTGCAGGGAGCAAGAGATGTTACTATGGATCATTGAAAAGGCAAAAGGATATCTACAGGTTTGATTTTTATAGCAAGGCTAAGTAAAAAAAAAAAAAAAAATAATAATAATTTTGGACCTTCATTTAGAAGCATGGGTATACATTGGGATGTGATGCATCTTGTTTGACATGAAACTTGCATAAGAACTAAACTCTAACAGAGCATGTGCAAACCGAATGGTTTAGAATTTTTGTAAAGGTGTTTTTAGCTATTCCTGTAATTTGTATGCAGAACAATTAATCACAGAAATGGAACTGTGTGAAGGCACTCAAGGTGCCAACCTTTACCATACTCCTGATAAACATATGCATTTTGATGGACATTTTAGATTAATCAACATAACCTTGTAATGTATTTGAACATTTATCATAAAGGCAAAGAATCATTATAACTGAAAGATGCACTTATTGTGGGTTGTTTCAGTTTACCTGGATTAGTGTGTTCAGTAATAGTATAATAGTGAAGTAATCGTAATGATGAAAGATTCTTGCCAGAAAGGTTGTGAAGGATCCCAATATGATAGTGTAGATATGTAGTGTTTATGAAGATTTCTCATCCAGGCTATGGTATTTTCAATAAATTTTATAAGGGTGTGACAGTTGGACAGTGAAGAAGCATGAATGGAAAAACTAACTATGAATTATAGTGTTTGAAGATTACTCCATATACCATGCACGGCCAGAAAAATGAGTCTGTATTTGAGGAGATATAATGTAGAAAATCAAATAATTTAACTTCAGCTTTCTTTAGACTTATCCTGTGAACAGAAAGATAATTGGAAAAAGGCATCTTGCTTGGGAAGGCTAAAGATCAGTGTAAGGATTGATACTGCACGTAGAGCATTGAATGTCCTCTGTCTGAGATCACAGTTCATAGGTTCATACTAGGCGGTCTGCCCTAGGGCATTTATAAGCGTAGCCAGAGTGTGTTTGGCTTTCGCCACCCATTTTAAATTAATTTTGCTATGCCCTTTT
This sequence comes from Protopterus annectens, assembly GCF_019279795.1. Taxonomy (NCBI): domain Eukaryota; kingdom Metazoa; phylum Chordata; order Ceratodontiformes; family Protopteridae; genus Protopterus; species Protopterus annectens. Next base: position 823,876,601 of record NC_056744.1, read on the forward strand.
TCGAGGTTAGTATACTGTGCCTCTGTCTAACAGTGACACAGAAGTGATACCCGCGGTAAATCTACGATCTCCCATCCACTCATCAAGATTCCTCTTGAAGAGAGTCAATGAGGGACTCTGCCTAACCTGGACTGGGATTTTATTCCAGAGTGAAGGGAGCCTCTGGGTTATGAATCTGTCCTTCCAGCATGTCCTATTTATTTCAGTGCTGAGGTTCAAATCTCTCGTGCAAGTAGCTCGATGGGATTTGGATTTTCTAAGGTGCAGCATGTCCATTAATTCTGGGTTGGACATGGCTTTATACGTCAGGCACAGATCGCCTCTGAGCAGGGGGTATGCCACTGAGTAGAGCTGGAGTTTCTTTAACCGGGCAGCATATGGCATCTGTTTGAGCCCTATGATCCTCTTGGTGAGGTACTTTTGGGGTCTTTCCAGTTGCTGCAGGTGTCTGGTAAGGTACATCCCGAAAGGGGCATTGTACTCAATTATGGGCCTGATGAGGGATGAGTAAAGAGGCACGATGACCTCCCCTGATCTAGATGTTGAATCCCTTCATGATTAGGTGGGCTATATAAAATGTTTTTCTAACCACTTTGGCCATGTGGTTGTCAAATGAGAGATTGCTATCAACTTAGGTCCCTAATTACTTCTTCTGTACTTAATGGATTACCACCTATGTGGTAATTTGTGGGCACTTTGTTTTTGCCAAAAGGGATGACTATACACTTTTTGGAGTTTAGCTTGAGGACATGGCTCTGGCACCAGTTGTCTGTTTCTATGAGGCCCTTTTGGAGGATGCTTGTGTCGGCTGGAGAGTCAACTATATGGCGCCCAGTTTGCAGTCATCTACGAACTTAGTCAGCCACAGTCCTTCCGTGTTGGCCTGTACCTCCGAGAAATATATACCGAACAAGAGAGGTCCCAGGACTGAGCCTTGTGGGACACCACTTGTAACTGGTTTGGAGTCTGACATGGCTCCAGCAATTCTAACCATGTGGGTTCTGTCCTTGAGCCAGTTTTGCAACCCATCTAGTGACATAGGGGTTTATATTTAAGTTGGTGAGCTTATCTATAATGCCAGAGTGGGGTATTGTATCGAAGGCTTTTGCGAGGTCCAGGTAGGCTGTGTGGACCACCTTCCCCTCATCAATGGCCTTGGTGACTGTTTCAAAGAAATCAACCAGGTTTAAGAGGCAGGATCTGCCCTTAACAAAGCCGAACTGGGTAGGATCCAGTGTCTGTAGGTCCCCAATATCTTTATTTATGAGGTCCATGATAATCCTTTCCATAGCTTTGCAGACTAAGCTAGTCAGGCTTATGGGGCGATAGTTTCCAGGATCCGTTGAGGCACCACCTTTGTGGAGAGGGACCACTGTTGCTGTACGCTACTCTTTGGGTACATAGCCTATAGTAAGGCTAAGATTGAACAGTAGTTTTATGTTTGGGTTTAGCTCTTCCTGGAGTTCATGTAGGACACAGCCCGGGACACCGTCTGGTCCCATTGATGCTGTGTTTTTTGCTTTGGAGAGGGCAGCTCTTACCGGGGCATCTGATATGTCAGGGGGGCACTCTGCTGGGATAAATATTTGCCCTTTTGGTGGGGGGGGGGGAGAAGTTTGCGCTGAACCTGTCAGCTAGGATGTTGGCAATGTCTGTGGGTTCGGTGTATTTTTTTGTCATTTTGGACTAATTCTGAGCATGTCTGGGAATTCCCACCCAGGTTCCTAACATAACTAAAGAAAGCCTTGTGATTATCCTTGGTGTCCTGTGCAATTTTTCTCTCTAAGCTGGCCTTAGACGATTTTATGAGTGACCCTAGTTTTTTGCCAATACTGATCAGAGATGCCTTCCCTTTTTGGGATTTTGCTCTATCATGTAGTAGCTTCCTCCTTCTGTTGTATAGTTTGTTTATGGCTGGGGTCCACCAGACAGGACGTCTGCCTTTGGAGGATTGGGTCTTGGTTTTATTTGGGATTGCATGATCCATGCATTCCTGAAGGTGTTCATAGAATGCGTTTATAAAGGATTCTGTGGTCTGGGCCGTATTTTCCACAGGCCCGGGGGCTTTGAAGGATTCCACCTCGGTTTTGATGAGTGTGAAATTTGCTTTAGAGAAGTTTTTCACTGTGGTTTTCAGGGCAGGGGATGGAGTTGGGATGTGAATATCCAGTGAGATTATTTTATGGTCTGATCTTACCAGTGAGGGATGCACTTCTGGTCTGGAGCATAGAGTCCCCATGTTGGTGATGATCAAGTCAGTGGCGGCTGGTGACTTCAAACCAAAGGGGGGCTGCAGGAGACAGCTGAATGGGTGGGGTCAATGGGAAGGGGTGCGGCCAACTAGAAAGGGGAGGGGCTATGCTCAAAACCACAAAAACTAAATATACTGCCCTGGGTGCCAAACAGTCATTATGAGAGTCCAATCAAGACAAAATGAAGTGTAGAAGAATAAAAATATTTCAATGCATTGACTGCATGACAGCTTAATATCTAGATGGAAACAAAAAAGGTTGTGAGGCATGAAAAAATAAATTACTTTTTTTTAAAATACATTAATGGAATTCCAGTCAAAATCAAGTATAAGAAAAACAAGCAGCACTCAACTCAAACCACTTCTTACACTGCAGTTCTAATTATAATTTATATTCAGCTTTATTAAAGTACCAAGTAACATGCTGAAAGTAGAAATCTCTGACGCCCCCACTTGTAAAAATGTTCCTTATCCAAAAAAAGACCTGCTGCCTGACATCTACTTATTTCATGGGGAAAACGTGACCAAAGTAAAAAATGAAAAGCAAACAAGAAATAAGCTCAAGATACATTGCTTAAAAGGATTACTGTACAGGTTATGGACCACACGGTTGGCATTCCGTTTACAGGTAAAGCCTGCAGAGATGACTGGAAGTCTCCAAGTGTAATGAGACTATTAAAATAATGTAATCCTGTCCTTTATTACAAATACTGGCATATGCATTTCAATACCCAAGGCTTATACATTATCTAGTTAAGTATTCTCTACATGGCAACAGAAAGGCTCTCAATGTTGGCAATTCTTTAACGGTATGCTTATTAAAGCTTACTTGCATCTTGGAATCTCAGCCAAGCTTACCTGATGGTCATTAAAGTATTGCTACTTAAACACAGAGCAACAGGCACTTTGAGTAATAAGCATAAATCAACAGTACAAAAAATATGACAGAAACCAGACCATTCTGTAAAAATCAAGGACAGATGAAAAGCCACTCTAGTACTTGTGTCTACCTTGGATGGGGGGGATACTCTGCACATTTACACTGCATAACTACTCCTTGCCTTGCTTCGACACATCCAGAGTCACTACATGGGGGAGTGGGGTGCAACAAGTATGTCACAATTTGAAATGTCTCTAGCTGACTTGTGATGGCCCTGACACATTTGTCAAACCTCTCAACCTCGGAGCAAGAAATCTGGACAAAGCCATACAAAGAAATGGGACAAAGGCCCAAAAATAAAGACAAATTTTAAAATATTGCTCTTATAAACTTAGAAAGATAATAGAGGTCTTGCAGTAGTATGAATTTTCTGAATGATATGAAATCTGAAATTCAAATGTCTGTCATTATTTTCTAACTTCAGTCTTTAATGATTTGTCACTAATTTGCCAAACAAAAACAATTTTATGAAAAATGGACCAAAAATGTGATGTAAAAATATAAAATAGCAGCAAAAATACAGCTGGGAATCTGTCAAAGAAGGGACACTTTAATATTATACTGCTAACTTGAGCATCTGACAAAATAAAAGAATCTACATGCATTTCTGAAAGAAAAGTAATCTAACTGATTATTACAGTTATTTCTCAATTGTAAACCCTCCATGTTTTCTTCCAAAATTGCTATTTTGCGGAGGGATCATTAGGGGAAGAGCAACATTTTAAGCCAAAATCAGGGACGGTTGAGAGGTTTGGCTATGTCTAATTCTATAAAGCAATTTATTTGCATGTACCTCTCAACCTGTTAATGCAATAAATCTGGACAAGGCCAAATATATTGGGGGAACATATAAACAGTACTCAGTTGATAGAACAGGTCTTACTTTAGCATGCATTTTTCTGAAGGTTATGTAGTCTGAAACTCAGTGTATCATTATTTAGTGACTTAATTCCTAAATGATTTGCCAGAAAACCACAAATTTTATGAGGAACAAACCAAAAATAAGAAGCAAAAAATCTATTCATTCTTTGAAAATCTGGACAGTTGGGAGGTATGGTTCAGCTGGGACTGCCTAAGTTTGCCACCCTTCCCCCTCACAAAACCATGGTTGAATGGAGCCTCCCCCTGCAGCCATTCCAATGATCCATTACTTGGTTATTTCACTCAATTTACCATAAACACTAATGTGCATACTGATTTACTTCTATGATGATTTGAACTTCATTTGAATGTTTTATTTTGCATTTTACAGCACAAACACTAAGACATCTGCTAAACAAACTTGGCATTAAAACGTCTCTGCCATTGAAACTCACATTCATTGAAACAACATTGAAACCAACATTCAAAGAAAATACATTTTACCCATGGCAGATAAAGATTAATTCTGGGCTGTTTTCAAATCATAGGCCCCTTGCATATGAAACATACATGTGCTCTTTGATGCACCTTCCTATTGCTTTGAACATTTTTCCAGTAAACAATGAAACAAAACACATGCACCAATGACAAAACTGCCCAATTCAGAACATTTCCATCATAAAAGTCTGCTCAAACTTCTACAGTCCACTATTATCAGTAAATATGCACAATTCTGCAGTCCACCATTATTAGTAAATATGCACAATCTCTGAAGTAGTAAAAAAAGTCATCTAAATAATTCCACGTTCATTAGATTTATTTAAGAGGTTGCTGCTAGCAATCACCTTTATATTTCATGGTTTCATCGAAAAATAAAGTGTCTGATGCCTCTGAGGAATAAATTGCCTAAATTACATTAAAAATAAGCTAGTAATATTGCAATAGGAAATGGATGGCAAACTGATAACAGGGTCATAGTATCTTAACTTTCAGTACGGCAGCATTCACCCCTTATGGGAGTAGAACCAACAACATTCTACACAACCTGTTGTGCTATTAGCAATGTGAGCTGACTTAGCATAATCAGCACTAAATTTCTCTTCCCCTGCAGCTCTCAGCTTCTTGTAAAATCTACTTGATACTCAACTGCATCTTAACTTCGCAGCACAAGAAATCTGGAAAAAGCCAAATTTATTGGGGTGTTTCAAAAGGGGAAAAACCAGGGACACATTAAACATTGCTTGTATAATCTTGGAAAGCTGCTAGAATAAAATGCTGTGTTACCACCATACATTTTACTGCCAAGGTCCCTGTGCAAAACAGTCAGAGCAACATACCACTACGCCAAATCAGCTGCTTTGTGAAAGAGAGGAAGACAAACTTAAATGGCTATCATTTAATGAATTCAGTTCTCACCATAGCAGTCCACCTTTTAGCACAAAACACCTGGACAAACCCAGTAATGAGGGAATACAGCCCTCAAACATATTCAGTGAATTCAGTTCTTGCCATAGCTGTCAACCTTAGCACAAAAAACCTGGACAAAGCCAATAACAGGGTAATACAGTCCCAAAAATAAGGACAAATTTCAAATAGTCATCTTATAAACTTAGAAAATTGCTATAATAAAAGGTTGTGTTACTATATATTTATTACTAGAATAAAAAGTTGTTTTATTATGTATTTTACCCATGGCAGATAAAGATAAATTCTGGGCTGTTTTAAAATCATAGGCCCCTTGCATAGCTTATTTTTAATGTAATTTATGTATTTTCTACCGCCCCCATTGCCCTCCTCTCACCTCATGGAAAATGTATCCACAAACAATTGCTTGACCATCTAACACAAAATAACCTACTAGCCAACTGTCAACATGGTTTTAGACCTTCACATAGCACTACTACTGCCCTTCTTTCCTTCACAGACTGTATCAACAACAACCGCAACCTTAACAAACTCTCTCCAGCCCTATTCATTGACCTGTCTAAAGCTTTTGACATGGTAAATCACCAAATTCTCATCACTATACTGAAATCCTTGTCACTAGATACATCCTCCATAAAATGGTTCCAGTCTTACCTGGATAAAAGACAACAGGCCGTACTATGGCACAAGTCTCTCTCTACTCACTGTCAACCTTGGAGTCCCACAAGGGTCCATCCTTGGACCTCTACTTTTTTCCATATTCATCAATGACCTCCACCTTGCCTTCCCCCAAGCTACATGCATACAATTTGCGGATGACTGTACACTGATATGCTCAGCCCCCTCCTCCTCTGAACTTCTCTATCTTACTCAAGTATTTAACACAGTTGAGAAATGGTTCACACATAGATGCCTTCTCCTAAATCCCCAAAAGACTAAACTCCTTCTTTTCTCTCCTACTAAGAAATCCCCCCATTAGATTTCTCAGTTAACTCTACCAATAAAACCATTATACCCCCTGAACCAACCACCAAACTATTAGGAGTCACCATTGACAATAATCTGAACTTTGATATCCATATTAACAATACCATAAAAACTGTCAACAAAAAGCTAGGCTCTCTATAGGATAAAATCCTTTCTCCTACCTTCAGCTCGAACCACAATAGCACACACTCATCTTATCTCTTCTCTTCTCTATACCTAAACTATTAATGTCCTACAATAATATTGCCAGATTTGCAACAGGCAACCCATTTAGAACCCATCATTGCCTCAATTTAAAGCAGCTAGGATGGCTTGAACTACAAAATCTAATTAAATTTCATCAGCTAACTATAGCCCACAGCACTCTTTACAAACCATCCCAAACATCTATTCTTTCCACACTAATCACTCCCTATAAAAACCTGGAATCGTAAAGGTCTTCTCAAACTTCTAGTACATACAACTAAAACAAACAATAAAGCTGGTGACTCCCTTTTTTCTAATATAGTTGGAAAAGCCTGGAACCTCCTTCCAAATGAACTCTCCACACTTCCTTCACTACCTTGTTTAAAAACAAATTGAAAGTACTCCTCAAAACTCATTGGTTATGCCCATGCTCTAAACCTGACTAGTCTAACTGTCCTAATATACTCTGATCTTCCAAACCCATTAACACATTAAAAGCAACTCCTTCCTTATTAAACGATGTTACTAATTATCTCTTGAAAACCTTGATTGTATTTGCATTCCTTTATTATGCCTGTATTTCTGCATTGTAAACTATACATTGTACTTGCATCCTTTATTATGCCTATATTCTGCACTGTAAATTTTATGGTGATAACCTGTTATACATACTGTAAATAGCTTTTTTTGTTTTATCTATCTCATGTTAATTGCATTGTCCTAGCTTTGGAGCTTAACTCCTCGGGCCTCTACTGAAAATGGACATGTATCCAGTTGGACTAGCTCGGTCAGCAAATGTAAAATAAAATGAATAAATAAAATAATATGAAGTCTGAAATTCAAATGCCTGTCAATTTTTCTTCTGACGGAACAAAAACAATTTTCAGCAGAGGCCCAGGGAGAAATACTGTAGACACATGTCTTTGTAAAATGGCAGGACACCAGAGCAAATCCACACAAACACAGGGATAAGATGCAGACTCCACACAGAAGGCACCCCAGCCAAGAACCAAACCAGAAAACCTATAGCTGTGAGGCAACAATACTGCCACTGCATGACTGCACCATCAAATATGTAAGGAATTAAACATCCAGAAACCTGAAGTCTGACCCCGATGCGTTTTCCAGGACAGTCTATGCAGTTTAAAACTGCATAGACTTCTGGGAGCTCCATTCTTCATGTTTCCCAGTCAGGACTGCTGCTGAGAGACACTGCGCATGCTCCAGACTCTCAGCAGCAGTCCAGACTAGTGCGCATGCGCGGAAGTCCGCGATTTTTAAAATTTTTAAAATCTTTTTATTTCATTACTTTTTCTTTATTTTACAGTTGAGGGGGCTGCAGTCCAATAGCACGGGCCACCCCTGGATCAGGTCCAGTATGTTTTCCCCTCTTGTGGGAGTGGTAACAAGTTGTTTCATAGCATTTGAGTTTATAAATTCTAGGAATTTGGGCTAGGGTGTTGAAGCTAGAGTAATGCTCCCAGTCTATGTTTGGGTAGTTGAAGTCGCCCAATATAATGGTGTTTGGGGAGACCTTCATATTTTCCATTGTTCTTAGGAAGGCCGAGTGGGGTTTCTGGGTTTGGGAGGGTGGTCTGTAGCAGGCTATAAACTGGAAGGCAGTTTTTACCCACTGTTAGTTGCACATGGATAGTCTCTGATGCTTCATGCTGTGCCACCAACCTGGAGGTGTGGGTATCTTTGTTGAATATTGATACTCCCCCTCCTTTTGTGGTACAGTCCAAGTTTTGGGGCCGAAAAGCATGGTATGAGGTATAACCTGGTAGTGCTGGGGTGCTCTCTGGAGCCTTGACCCAAGTTTCTGTTACTGCACATATATCTATTTTCTCCATGCTAAGGAGAGTTTCGAGTGCGTGCATCTTGAGGTTTAGACTTCTGGCATTGAGTAGCATTACTCTGTTTCTTATCCCTTGTGATACCTATGGAGGTGGGTTTGTCTTTTGACCTTGCCTAAAAAAGGCACTATGAGGGTAGCAAGAGCCTTTGCCAATATCCGAAAGCCCACGGGTGACGGGTGCAAGCTGTCCCTAGTGAAGCATCGTGGCTTGTCGAGCATGTCATCCCAGGCTGACAGGCATTGGATCCCCTTTAAATGACAGCAATACTTAAGCCAATTGTTGAAATTGATCATCTTGTCTTCATATTATGGCATCATTCTTGGTGAGGGTAAGATGCTACTCAAGGTCAGGGTCATACCGGCCTGGGCTACATGCTCAGAGAGCTCCTCTGTCTCTCCATGTAGTTCAGGGAGGTATGTCTCGGGTCATTCACACCAGCATGGACAATGACTGAGTCATATTTGTACTTGCCTTGGAGTGACCTGATTGCTTGCGTTATGTGGTGGATCCTAGCGCCAGACAGGCAGCTCACCGTGACCTTCTCCTTGTTCAGCCTGGTGAGCGGGGCGTCAGTGTGCCTGACTATAGTCACCTATTACAAGTGCATCAGGTGTGTTGTTTAGCCTTAAGGGCTGTGACTGTTCGGCACACTGGCTTTGAGCGCTATGTGTTGCACGTGTTTTGTTTTGGGGTAGCGGTTGCTTGGGTGTCTGCTTTGGAGGTCTCTGCTGCTTAGGCAGATTTTTATTTAGAGCCTCCGAGTATGTTTTTGTGTGTTTGTTTGGTTTGCTGTCATGGTAGGTCTATGTGAGACTGGAATTGTAGTGAGTGTGGTTTCCTTCTCCTCCTGACTGGTTTCGCCAGTACTGAGTTGAGAGAGCTTAGTCTTCAGTATGGCTATATGGTTGCATCTCTCACGTGTTGGAATTTGTTGGGAGGAGGAGAGGGTTGTCTGTGTACATGAGGCAGTTGTAACATTGCCTCAAGATTCCCAGATTCACCAGCTGGACCGGAGAGGAGATTGACAACTGACCTTTGGACATGCTAGAATAGTATTGGGAATTCCTGTAGAATTGAAAAAAAAGGGCCACTGGGGAACGAGGTACTCAAGGGGAGTTTGTGAGGGTGTAGTGCTTATATTTTAGTGCTGACTTATATAATTGCTTTAGTGAGCAAGTGCCAGGTAACTTAAATGCAATGCGTTTCAGGTAACTTAAATGCAAAAATGACAAACAGTAGCTTTCTTTCAAGTGAAACAAGGAAATAAGTACAGTAAGCAATGCAGATATCACTAGGGATCCACAGAAGCGCTGAAAAGCCGCGTTTTAGGTGGAATTAGCATTTCAGGGAAATAACAAGCAAACAAACAAGCAGCATACAAATAAAGCTAGATTCATCAGGCCTGGATCTAGTCTATGCTACAGCAAACAAGGTGTACCAATTTCAGTAAGAAGCAGTTCAAATATGCAGGCACTATAAGCCTTTAACCAGAAATTCCCAGCTCAGAAGGGCAGAGTCCAGCCTCTCCTCCCACAAGAGTGCAGACCCACAAACCCTTTTAATGTAAAATAACTGGCCTGAAGCCCAAGTGCTTAAACTAGAATTAATACACTTTTAGAATAACAGACACCTGAGCCCTCAATCAGCA